>NW_014554557.1:1199451-1325466 GCF_001313825.1 Dinoponera quadriceps | reverse complement strand
GGGGGGGGGGGGGGGGGGGGAATAATTCAGAGCAAATTTTATGCCGTCGTGGCGAGTAAATGTACAGAAAGGTGGTTTCTCAAGTACCGTCCGGTATTCCGTAAGTTGATTTTTGAGGATTCGTGAGGAACTGAACGTGTGAACACGTTCGCTTTGTAAAATGATTTCGACTCCTATAATATTGTAAGGTAAAAGAACGTAACTTAAAAAATATCCTGTGTATTCATCTGTTTGCTAGGATAGCATTCGCCGTCCTTCGGGACTATTCTTCCTCGCGTAATTTCTTTTCAGAAATTGCCAGTGAAGGGAAATCACTTTGGACGCGAGATTTCCCATATATTTGAAAAGCTGCGATAATTTCTAATGATGAGTCTGATAACGGTGATTGATACCATTGAGAAATATCCTTTAGAACAAAAGCTCCTTTCTTATTTGAAGATCTGTTAAGGCCGAAAAGTTACCGTCGCTAATCATTTGTCATCATTCGTTATTTTAACAAACTATCACACCAAGCCGAGATACAGAAACGTGTCTCGGGGGCGGCAAATTAAAAGTACGAATTATTTGCTCCCGCTGCAGGATCACTCGTTGTCCCAGATTTACAAACCATCTGTCGCCATCCGTTGCGCCGGTGTATCGTTGACAAAAGTATTATCGAGCAAAGTTTTTTTCCTTCAGTGTGCATACTGTGACGAGATGCTTTGGCATGAAAAATTCCAATTGCGTGCGCCACGTGTCGCCAATAAGAAGGTCGCGAGTCCATCGATATATAAATCGCGTACACCAATGCGTGCTTTTTCGCCGCGCGATTTAATTCGTGCGATCGCCGAACACTGCAACGAGAACGCGTGGCTCGCGACTGGCCGTGCGATCGTCAGTCGGGAATACTCGCGCGATTCGCAGCCCGGCTTTTCAATCAATTCGCTCGTCGGTTAGTGTGTTCCGGCTGGTAATGAAAATAATTCGATTAACGCGCAGATAGTAAAGCGCCGCGTAACAAGGTTATTAAAACGAACGATAGATCTTTATCTGCTTGAAATAACGCGTGTCCCCGCTCGAATATGAGCCCGAATCAACAAGTGGAACGAACATTTTTCCGACGCGCGCGAAACGACGTGTATTTACATCGCTCGGTAAACACATTTCGCGGAGCTTCGTGACGAGCGTAAAACGTTTTAGCGTGATTTCGGCAAGAATATCATGCAGAATAACGGAGACATTATATTAAAGTGCAAACGCACGCGCGAACGTGTCACAGCCGTCTGTTTGCACAGCCGCGAAATTAACTATGCTCTCGTACAGGCTACAAAATGAGCTATTTAACTAGCATGTATAATGAAATTGTCACCGAACATGCCAATTTTCGCCCCAGCTTCGGCAAAAGTGACCTTCGGCTCGCGGCGTAACGCGGTGAAAGCGCGATATAATACTAAAAAGGAAAGGAAAGAAAAAAAAAAGCGCTTGAATTATTCGAGCGTACGTAAAAACGTGAAACATTTGCCGACAACTGCGGAAATATAAATTGTAAAAGTGCGGTGCAATGAAAAGGAAAACACCGGCGATGTAATGTAGCGTTGAAATGTGCGTCGCAAACCGTGTAATAAAGTATCACAATTAAAACAATATATCCACCGCGATAGCGAGGAAGCGAGCTTCACACCGGAGCGAATCATACTCGATAATTTAATATGGTTCACCGTCGTCTCGCGTCTCGTCTCTCCCTTGCGAATGATAAATGAAAACTTTTTTCCACGGCGTCACGCGCTGAAAATGATGCAGCGGTCGCACCTCGCGAGAGAGCGAACGGGAGAGTCCGCGTTCTCGTTGCGCCGCACAGACTCTTCCTTCATTTCGCGCCGCCGACACTGACAGTTATTCGGCAACGCCGTGATGCGCGCCGTTACCGTCCCGAGTCCCTCGCTGCGTCATTAGTTTTGCTTTGATTTCTTCGCGCATAGGATCCGCAGACACGTAGACGCGAATTCCCGAGTGCCCAACCAGACGTCTCGTCGTGAACGCGAGGACGTGAACTTCGGCAACTTCTCCGTGATCTTGCTCCGATAATGATCACGGCTCGTAATAAGTATCGGAAAGTATTCCCGTAGATTTTTCCATGATCCTACGGAATACGTGATAAATCCTGTCGGCACGAGGATAACGATCAATCTCGCTCGTTTTAGGCACGACGTAGACTCGAATTGAAAGATAGTTTTGCCAGACCGTGGTGGTAATTCAGGCATCAGCATTCAGGCGCGGGTAAAACGAGCCTCCTATTACGCGTATAATACCTGTCATTTCCCGTAACACGTTCCCCCGATGCCTCGTGGAATAATATTCGGCTTGTACTTCCGAGTACCATTGTAGGTCGCTATCCGCTGTAATTGACGGTTTCGCATAATCGAAGTATTTATTTCACGCCACTCGAGCGTACGATATGCACCGTGCGCGCGGGCACCACGACGTCGATTATAATTTACGGAGCAGAACGCAAGAGCGCGGGCACGACGATAACAGAAGAATGCTTTCACCGTAGTATACGCGTCCGGGTTATTTACACAAAAATCTCGCGTCATTTTCCCGGGAACAAAGGCCCCGCTCTGTATAGCCTCGAAAATGGAGCCCGGGCGACGACGCACGGCGGAGATGTATGTGTCTCGCTGCGATGCGAGATTTCGTTTTCGTCGGAACGACAAAAAAAAAGAGAGGGCGGAGAAAGGGACGGGTCGTATTTCCTCGCGAAGGAGTAACGCGCGGAAACGCGCACGAGCGGATACATAAAAGGCCGGGTGAAAAGAGAGTGAGCTCTCTCTCTCTCTCTCTTGTCACCGTTGCTGCGTGCTTCACGCAAAATTCACGGACCAGTCGTCGCCGATGAAGCGCACGCTTGCGACACGCCGCTGTGAGCACTGAGAGACACGCACTACGTCCGCATACGCGGTAGAAACGAGTGCGTTCTTGAAGCGCGAGCTCCATTTCCCAGGGAAAATACGAGCAGATGAAGGGAAGAGAGTACGAGTTAGCGAGGGAAATAGAGAAAAAGGGTAGAAGGGGTTGGGGTAAGGGAGCGTTAAAGAGAGAGAAACCAAGGAGCGGAGTGCGTACTACTGTATATAAAAGAACTTTTTTTTTTCCACTCCTCCCTCGTAGTTCTCTCCCGCTCGACATCCTCCTCCTCTTTCTCCTCCTTCCGCATTACTCCACGTTCTTTTGACCCTCGAGCTCCTTTTGCCTCGACTGGTGCGCTCTTTGACAAGTTTAAATATCCCGTTTCATGCGAAGAAAGTAGGATAGCCGGCAGTTTTCGTTTACTCGGTACAACTTCTCACAAATTTTCGTTCCTCGGTACGTAATAATTAAAATCCATTCATTATATATATATATATATATACTCTTCTCTTTCTCTCTGACGTGTATTAATTTTGCTGAACGCTGTTTCATCTCGGCTACCACACGTCTTTGTCTGCGCTAAGGAGCTTTGTGCATAACTCAGGCGAAATTCGTCGTTCTTCTTCGCCCTTACCACGAGCTAATGATAAATTTCGATTATTCGTCTCTTTCTTCCTTTAATTCGCCCGTCTACCTACCCATCCGCGTGCTCGCTTTCGACGCCGTACTCACTCGCTCTCGCGAAAATAGGCCGCTTGGAGAGAAGCGCGGCTGATTGTGGAGTGCACGGAGAGTAGGTGCGTCGGTGAGTGCGACTCTCACGTGCATGTACGTGTACACGAGGTTTCGCGAGAGGGAACGAGCAAGTACGAGAGAGAGAGAGAGAAAGAAAGAGGGCGAGACAGAGAGGAAAGGAGAGAGGTGGCGAGAAATGAAGGTAGCGAGGACGAGAGCGGCGTGACGCTACCAGCTAGTGATGGTGACCTCTTTCTGGACCCGCCACCAGTAGATAGTTGCGCGATAGAATGCACGAAGAAGCGAGCGCAAGTGCTGCAAAGAGCTATTTCTTTCCTTGCCGCGCTCTTAGACGTCCCGGTGTTGCGCGATGCATGCGAGATTGCAAAGTGGCGAAGTTCGATGTCACGAAAGATGACATCGCAGAGGTGACAAAAAAATAGGACAACGTAAAGCAACAAACGTCACGACTTTGCGAAGAAATAATGCGAAACAGGAAAATGTCAAAGTACACGGAGCTGTTCTTTTGTGTGTGTGTGTGTGTGCGTGTGCGTGTGCCAAAAAGAATTTCACCGTTAATATAATTTCTTTTCATAATTTTTTTTTAACGTTGCATTATTTTATTTATACTGTTAAATAAAGTATCGTAGAGTGATTTGACGTTAATTAGTACGCGAAATACGCATTGCTGATATCACGGTATTTTTGTTCTTCATATTACGCGACGTGCATACGCATCACTTTCCACATAGTGCAGTCAGAGGCAAAACTAGGCCAGTTGCAAAAACTAAAAAAAAAAGACCTTTTGTGTCTGAAAAAAATATATGGAATGGAATATAAATACACATCCAATGCGTTGTGCAGCGTGCGCTTTTGTTTCGAGCATTCTCTGTCGAGACCTTTAAAACGTTGAATTAAATGCCGAATGGAGGTCACGTAAAATATACGCGATAACCGCGATCTTTCGAAAATAATGTTTAAATCATTCGCCATTGAATTGCTATAATTTGCATACGACGTTGCAATAAAATATAATGTAATAAAAGGATATTGTGTTTTGAATTGCATTTTCACGTGAAACTTCCTGCTCGGACGAGAATACAAAACGTGAGATAGAGTTTCCACTAGGAGAGAGAGAGAGAAAAAAAGCACAAAATAAAAGGAAACGGCGGAATCAGAGCGAGAACTGCATAATACTCGAAAAGACACGGTCAGCCGAACGAATGCGCGCGGCGCAAAAGTCCGAAGGTATTTTTGTAGCGCGGTGAGGCGCGTTTTGGAAAATCGCTTTGAGAATGAATTCGCGCGGAAACAATAGTTCGTCACCCAATGGGACACCACCCTTCCTCTCTTTCTCCCTTCTTCCGCCCATCCTCGTCGATGCCCATCCAGCCTGAACTTCTGCTCGTACTTCCACAGTGCTTTTCCGCCTGTCGGTACTTCGGTGTCACGCGGCTCTCTGTCATCTCTCCCTGTCAACGTACGTGCCTATTGTCGGCGCTATTGTAGGCTTTGTCCTGCGTTCTCGTCGGCACTTACGCTCGTACGATTTGCGAATCGTCGGAAGAGAGAGAGAGAGAGAGAGAGTGATAGGAGGAGGAGGAGAAGAGGGAGAAGGAGGGAAAAAGAAATAGAGAGAAGCCCGATCGGCAGAGGAAAAAAAGAGGAGAGAGGAAGGACGTAGAGGAAAGGAATAGGCTGCACGAGACGACGAAGGAGGGGGTGCCCCCTTTTCTGTCTGCGTACGTATGACGCGCCCGTGTGTATGCGGGGATACCACCACCGGAAGTTGGAGGCCATCGCCTGACCTTGCGTCGGTCGGTCGGTCGGTTTCAATTCTGGCGAGCAACCCCGTTCAAACACTCGATTACATATCGGGTGTCTCACGAGTATCGCGTCGGCAAGAAGCCCATATTATGTTCCGAGAGTTGGTCGGACGTTTCGGTCGAATTCACACGGCGATTCAGAGAAAGAGGAAAATGTCTGGCGACTTCGGCGGGACAAATAAGGTCGTTATTTCCGAGATAAACCACCTCCCGTGTGATTTCACTTCGCCGCCTCGTCATAAATCGTCAGGAGGACGGGTTGAATATGTGCATAATTAAACGTCGGCTCTTATCTATTCATCGTGTGTTAAATTATTAATGAATCATATCGAGCGTATGACGCGAATTTCCCCCTCGTGTGATTCGCCGCTCCGGATTCGCGAGATATATCGATCGGACGGGCAGCGAAATATCTCTGCTGGCGGAGAGCCGCGGCCTCAGATACAGCTGTGCAAGTATTGATCGTCTCAGCATCTGGTGTATTTTTCGCGTTTTCATAACATTTCGAGGACGTTTTGGATGTTTCGCGTCGGCAACAGCCCGTCGTGACGAAACTGGAAACTGGAATGAGCGCGTTCCTAAATCGAGATATGCAATTGCGATGGGGAAGAAAGCGGGTTGTCTCTAAGCGGAGAGAAATATCGATGCCGCGTCTCTCTCTTCGATCGTGCTATATACTCGGATTACGGCCTGTGACGTGGATGGGCGAAAAGTTGGCCACGGCATAAGATCGGATATGGACCCCTTTAACGGGCTGAAACCGTAATATAGGGCATTCAAGCCGATAGCACAATATTTCCTTTCTCCATGGATGACCGGATTTTGCTCCTTCTCGACCGGGAGGCAAGGAAGGGAGGTTCTTTGGCGTCGTGATTGGCGATTTGAATTCAACTAATTCATCGCGTAACTTTCGACGATCGCGGGAACTCTTTACTCCCGTTTTGTTTTTTATTTTTCTTTCAGAGTCGATACGGCACGTAGCGGCGTTGTTGCTTGACGCACTGACGCGATTTAAAAAGACAGGGAGACGATTTATGCATGCATAAATATTTCGATATCTGGAAAGGGGACTGGAAGTAAAGTCACGTTACGCCGGTCGCTTGGAATTTTCTCCTCGCAACTATTTCGCTCGCTCTGCGCGCGTCCGATTAAATTTAAATATCCGCATACTCGGCACCGTAGCCGGAATTTTGAAAACTTGACCAGGCGCTAAGATAAGATAAAATCTCCGTAGATATTTTTGAAGTATTAAATGTATGCGCTCTGATGACGCAAATGTAGGTTTCTTCTGTCATATCTCGATTTTGAAATTTTCTTCTAGAACGCACTCCCGCCTCATTTCTGTATCGAGGAAGAGGGAAAAGGAAATCCGAGATCATTGCGCCACACGCGCACGTAATATCTTGTCCGACACGGCAATAGGTATATGCCCGACTTTTATTATTACCTTCCTTCTTTTTTTTTTACACAAGTTGCCGATTATTTACGTCGCAAGGAAAACCGATAGCGGTTAGCTATTCCAACGAGGGGAATAAATTCTTGCGCGATTTCCACGATATATGTGTGTATATTCGGACGTCGATTCCAAATACATCGCGTTGGACCGTAAATAAATAAGAGGCCGAGAGAAACTAGGCTTTAGGGAGCAATCGATAACCGCAGGTACGTTCCCGCGTCGCGTTTTAACACTCGCTCCGGCGCGGTCTACATCGGAGGGTTTCCTCGATACTCCGGCGTGTGCGGACGCACACACGCGCGGGCACGCACACCTGTTCACACATAAACACTCCAAGTCGAAACCGGCGATGTTGGGCGGCCTCATTACGCCAAGAAGGGTGTAAAGGCGGCGCCTTGAATAAATCACTCGAGGAAGCGCGAGATGCGCTGCAAACGAAAACGGCGAAGCGCCTCGATTCGAAGTGCACCGAGAAGATAAGGAGAAATGTTGCCCCTATACAGATCCCGCGCGCAAATTAAACCTTCCCCCGACGTCTTTGTCAAACAACGGCGGATATTGTAAGCACGCGGAAGCAGCGCGCCAGTTCCGTAGTTCGGACGGTTGATTGGAGCGCGATTTTTGCGTCGTTTTAACGAAACGTTTCTCCTCGTGATAAATGCAATTACATTTGCCAACTGAAAGATTTTAATAACGGTTGTCATCATGCGGAGCTTACGTTATTTTTTCACGAGTCATCGTCTCTCGACATTTAACAAATTGTTCCACCGCCGGCGATCCGAGATTTTATCTTCGAGATCTTCACAACGAAACCCGCCGGGCCAAACTCGCTCATTCACCGTTCTCGCCCATTCATCCGCGCGTTACATATGAGAGATGCACGCGACACAGACTGGAAAAAATTAACGAGATTGCAAATGTCTCGCTTGTCCACATTTTTCTACGCGCTCACGCTTAACGCATTAATCGCAAGAGACGTGCGTCCGGCCGTTATTTTCAACGTGACAGCGCGCGTGGGGAGCGAGCGCGTAAACACGCAGGCTAAAACAACACGTAGGCGGTGCGCGCGATCGAGCTGTCGGCTATAATTAAAGGCATTTTCATTAATTTGCGCGGCGGCGCAAAGCGCACGATGAAATAACGGGAACTACCGGGCCGTCGCGCTCAAAGGGGCGGCGCGAAGTTTCAACTGTCTCACTAATTTCATCCCCTCAAAGATGTATATCAAGGATCTCGTTACAGCAGAGCGAAAGCCCCTTCTTTATCCTGCCAAGTTAATCCCCTTAGTCGAAATTAATTTAAGGACGCGATATATTTCGAAACCGTATCAATCGTGATGCGGCTTCACTTTTGTAAACGCTAAATCTTGGGTGGAAGAATATGCTCAATTTCGTTCTCGTACCTTACATCTAGACGAGTTTGTAAACATCGATCGTTGCGAAGAACACTGTCGAGGCCTCGATCGGGAGACCCGAGTTCGATTCCTGACCGAGGTCATATTTTTCACAATAAATAGATTTGTTGGATTACTTACTAATTTAGCTTGCAAATAGGTAAAAGGGTTTTCTGGGACTTTAAAATTACTAACGAATATTACCGGAAAGGCCGACTCATACGTGGATGGCCGCGTTTCGTTTAGATGGAAAAAATTCCGCGGGTTTCGTACGTGCTACGTGGGAAAAGAAAGTTTGGTTGGATTAACCGGAAAGAGAGGGAACAACCAGAGGCATTTTGGTTGAAGGAGAAACAGAATGTCTTTTATAATGATTATAAGAACCATATTTGGATCATAAGAATCAGAAACTCCGTTTCCCTCAACCAGACGCCTCTGGTTGTTCTCTTTCCGGTTAATGCAACCAGATTCTCTCCCCATGTGTTAATAGTATATTAATAATATTTAATAGCACTATATAAAACATCCGTGCTCGGCTCCAGTACTGACAATTTTACACGCACCATGCGAACTGCGCGAGTATATTTTTAGCCAGCCTCATCATTATTAAAGAGAGAAATCATTGTTATCATATTATCAGATATTACGTCTCCGTGGAGGAGACGAGGCGGCTTCAATAATTGTATCTCACTTCGCAGACGCTAATGATACCGCGCGCGCGTTTCTCGTCGATTATCCAATTATCGTTAATTATCAGTTGATATCGCTAATTATCGCGTCTTGCGGAGGCCGGCGTGAATATTTTATGCGCCGCGAGCGGTATATGCATATATTTACGAGCGGCGTCGGCGACCAACAGCGCGTCGCACGAACAAAAACTAATCCAGCCCTCGAAAACATAAGTCCCGCGTCGGGGAGCTTAATCCGCGGTGACTCGTTCCGGGCTTCCGGGCGTGACGCACGCTATTAATTACCGTGCCTCCGCAAAAAGGGCCACTTCGGACATAAATGCACGCGCGAAGCTCGAGCGGAAGCCCGTCGTTTACCAACGAGCGCGCAGTCCCCCCTCCCCCGGCCGGTCGAGAGGGCAAAAACAGGCCGTATCGTCGCGAACGGGCGTTGGCAATGCGAGAAACGGATTAGCCGAGGAATCTCGTTAACGATGCCGTTAATTAATTCAACGCGACTCGCGCCGATAATCATTCGGTCGAGTTATTTGCGAGAGAATCCTCCCGGCGGTCGCGCCGACTCCACAGAGGGGCGGTTGTGTGACCGATGATCCATTAATTAATTAAATGTAACAATTAGCTTCTTCTCTCTGAGTATTTTTCAAGTATCGTCTCGTGCGGTGGGACGATTGAGACGGGAAGAGACGCAGAAATGTTACGGGCCGTGTAAAAATTTGGTCCGTTTTTCTCAGCACGTATTTGCGTCATCTCGAATATTCCACTTCAGCGACCCACCCCCTTCCTCGGCCGATAGTCCTAGACTCACCCGACGCGTGCTCGTGTCGTCGGCGGATACTTCGAGCGAGAATGTTTACGACAGCCGAATGATGGAAGGTGGAAATATGAAAATCCAAAAATAGCAACCCGCCGCGGGCACGCCGGCGACACGGACATTCCGGGGCATCGGGGGGTTAAGGGGACGGGAGTGGAGATTCAATATTTCGAGCCCGTATCTGGGCGTTGCCCGATAAACCGGGTTGTCGCGGGGTGTGACCAGAGGGACGATGGGCGAGAAGAGGATCGACGAGGGGGTGTCGAGTAACCGCGAGCCTTCACATCAATATACGGGATAAGTCGGAAACACCTGACCGAACTTATTTCGTTTTCATTGTGCCTGGGGTTTAACGTTTCCGCTCGAAAATCGGGAACCTTCGAGCGAATTTCCGTTCTCAAAAGCGGAGCGAAATTCACGAAGAGAGTTCAGGAATGTTCACATCCGAATAATCGATATCGGAAGCTACGTTTAATCGGGAGAAATCGAGACGTACCCTTTCGAGCGAGGGTATCGCGAGTCATCTTTCATTGAGGATATGTAGAAGAAGAAGTACGTGCCCCGTAGTGGGACTCGCTTTAATCAAGCCTCTTACGAGCGCGACTGAGTCACCCTCTCCTTTCGATTGCACGGGGGCTGCCCAGGGCTACGAGTGGCTCGCTTACATTCTCGATAGTTCCGCGTCTTTCGTAAAGAGCACGAACCTTCGAGCTTCCGAGTACACGGCGTCATTTCGAATCGTGAATCTCCCAGTTGACGGACGTGACTCGCTCGCGACAATGCTCACTGATTCGCGAATTTCATCCGTCGAATAAATAAGCTACGTGTGTGAATTTTCAAGGAATGTTATTTTTCGTATCGCGACGCCTTTTAGATTTCTGCGATAATTTTAGGGCCGAGAGGGCCGAACGTTTATTTGTAGACTACAACGTCTTGTATTTTTTCCCGACTGTTGAGAGGAAAAATAAGTCATTTTTTTCTGATACGTTTCTTTCCCAATTGGATTGCTGAAGGAAACGATAATTGCGGGTCTCATATCAGATATCTGAGTCTCGATCAGGGACCGACGTGTTTATGTTCGCGGACTCACGTACACATCCCCCCCGTGAAGATGACTTTGTGCGACGTCTTGACGTGCGGCCGGAAGAAAATTTTATTGCTCCGAATTGCCGGGCACTGAGCGTCCGTGTTCAATAGCGAAAATTACGCGCCAGTTGCGTTCGTTGACAGGCCGCGGTTGCATCGCGGATAAATAGAGCTGTCAATCGACGGTGACGAGCTTTTTCTTCGCGGGTAACTTTCGTGCCATCCGTCACGGACGTCGGCTAGACAATGTCCCTCTCCTCCGCTTTTGTGCAATTAGCACACGCGATGAAGTATAACCGAAGCTGATGCGTTACGACTTTCTAATCCGCGGCCAGCCGAATTATCTTTCACCGTTTGCGAGGTAACTAATCGTCGAGCGCGCGGATGACTCGATTAAAACGCCCGAGCTAAATCATTATACGCGCGACACTCTTTTCCTTTTCTATCAATTAGTCGCGAGCGCGATACTTGGTTCGGCTATAATTTTCACTCGGCTGAATCATTAATTACGATACTTTCTCGTCAATTACACGTCATTGTCATCAACGCCACTCCTATTTCGCTCTCGTGCGCGCGAGACCATGACGGATCGCGTCGGAGCGTGAGCGACGAGGGCGTGGGTCGCCAAGATGTAAAAAGAAATATATAGCGCATCACTTTTAGGCAAATTAACGTTCGTATCTGCGACAAATTACATCGGACTTCAGATCAGCCGCAGTAAGCGCATAATGCAGAGAGTTTACATTCAGCTTTAACTCTCGGTAATTATGGATTAATAACAGGATACAATAGGTTTTGTACTATGAAAAGAGGGATATAGTCGATTTTCTCTTTGTTCCTCGGTAGACTTCCAAGAAAGGTGAAAATAAAACTAACGGAATATCGATCAACAAAGAGAACCGCTCGCAAAAGAAATGTAAAACCTAAAATTGGTTTCAATGAGCGCCAATGGTACATCGAGTGTTAATGGCGGGTATCCGGCATTTTTCCCGTCCAACGTGAAAATTGTATCTAACGCGCCATCACGGATTGATAAACACAGTTCCAACCACACTTCACGCTAAATATAAGATAGAAGTGCAAATCGTTATCTTTGACGCGTAAAGTTTTAACGAATTTAACGAAGACCGACGGTTTATTATTAATTGACTTCGGAATATTTAATTGGGCCGCTAATTCATTATACACGCTAATTAAATGCATTTCCTGCCTGCACCGTCACGATGACTTAATCTCGAGCAACCGAAATATTTATTTACAACGGACAATCCCGAGCATTTAAATTACCGCACAACGTACGGCAGAAAACTGCTAACAATACGAAGTAACCTAATTGCCCCTTACTCCACCTATCCTGCGTTGAAACAGCACGGTTCGCGCAAAAGGCAGCTTGCGCGCTTTGGAAAAATCACGTTTTCCCACCGGATATAATTAAGCCGGATTAATTAACACATACATTCGTGTCAACGTCGGTGACATTCGAAACTGTACATCACTGATAATTGGAGAGACGCAAAAATATGTCGAGCTGCTTCATTAAGAGACGGATGAAATTTAATATAATTCACGCCACGTTTAAAAGAGGGTATTAACAATTAACGCATCCCGTTAATTACGCGGAAACGTACATACGTATGATGTGATAGAACTTACGAAGGATTTACGGTGTGCGTGGCGCGCGATATCGGCGTCGGCAGGTGCCGGTCACGAGGAGGCACGTAACATCGTTGCATCCCCTTTAAGGCGGACTCCCCAGCTAGCACGAATACACGGATCGCTCATTGAATCGAGGCGAGCCATATTTTAGATCTAGATTACGAAGAAATGCCGTGGAGAACAATTGATTGAAAGATTGAAGATTGAAATCGATTTTTAATTAAAAAAATTCTCGCTCGACATAACTTTTTAAGCGCGTCCGGAAACAGGTGTTGTGGTGCATGCATTCGCGCCTACGGGAATTATATCAATATTAATCGCTTTCCCATCGTGGGGAAACTTGAAATATTAATATCGACACAGACATCGATTGTTCGCGTGTACGATACGAAGAGCGCGGGCATAAAAATTTTCCAGAGTCCGAATTTTGGATTACATAAATCTACACGGTAAAAAATTTTGCGTTAAATTTAATATTTCGCATATCCCGAGCGGTCCACTCGAATTTTTGCGTTAATTTAATCACGAGGTGAATATATTGGAAATGAATGCAAATATGTCAAAAATTGATGCAAAATTAATACGTTTAAATACAAAATGTGTTCTTTTTAACACTTACGCTTACATATATTAAATATCTGCACAATACAAAATGTTGAGATAACATAAACACAACATGTTAAATTAACGCACAGGTATGTTAAAAGTTTAACACGAAAGTTTTAACAAGGACCGATTTTAACACAAGTACGAAATGTTTTTTTTTTTACTGTGTATAATTCCGTAAATGATCAAACGTCATAATTAGCAAATCTACGCATAGAAATCATCATACGACATATCCGTTCAATTATGACGTTTCGGTAATTTTTGCAAGGAAGCACAGTATTGGAGCACACAGAATTTGAAAGATGCAAATTAATAACGCAACATCTACAACTAGACGTGTGTTTCCTGGGGACATGCCGCAACTGTCGAGATTACGAATGCATTTCACCGAATGTGACTGAAAAAAGCCATCTGCTGCTGTCAAATTGACTCCGCGCATGCACGCGAGGGTTGATATATACGTCGGGAGAAATACGGCCGAACGTTTTGCAGAGAGTGCGCTCTATTATCACACGCCGATAGAGCAATATCGTGCAGACACATTTTAACGTTTAATAAGGGGGAATAAAATTTAGGAGAAAGCAGACGCGGGGAGTCTCGGTCTACGTCTCTTTTGAGCTCTCCCTCTCTCGCGGGAGAGCCACTTACGCGGCAATTATTTTTTATTACCACCGTCAAACTATTCGGCGAGACGTTATTGCATTTAGAATGGGCGCTGAAAGCGCGGCGCGATGGAGGGTAATTTATTCAATAGCCCGTCATTACTTCGACATATTATACGCATGTTTTTAAATAGATACAATTTCGTCCGAACTCTCGGTGGATGCGTGTGTGTGTATGCGCGCACGCCAATTATCATTTACGGTATGTACTGGCGGGTGCGGGAGATCCCCGGAAATTTACATCAAAGACGACTCGCATAACCGAATTTCTATAATTGGCTCCGGTGATATATATACATCTCATCGAGATTAATATATATCCGATGTCCCAGAATCGTGGTCGTACATTTTACGACGAGACACGTTTTTCACTTGACAGAAATATTCCGGATACCGCTGATCGTTCCGCGACATTTATTGTCAATTCAATTACCGTTCGACTGAATTATAAATCCTACTGAAAAGCGGGATCTGGTTCTCTCCTTACAAACGTGCGCAAGGCTATTTCTATATCGATAATCAGTCCGCGAACGAGTCACGATGCGAGTCACAGGTGACGTCGAGGTGAATGAAAATATGGAAAACAGCTGATCCGTTCTCTGTGGAGAAGCACGAAAAGGACGTTGTGTGTACACATGAGTCAACGGTCGGGCATATCGCTTTCGCTAATGACACGTACGGTGGAGGATGTCTCGACCGGATATGCGCGTGTGTGTGCGTCGACACGTGGGGAGGTGCACGTGATCGGTGCGTAGGGGAGGGCCCGTGAACCAAGCTCGAATTCCAGAACAGGTGACTCGGTTGAAACGCCGAACGTTCCATTCTCCGAGCTTTCGTTAACACCGCGTTAATTCTTCCTCAAATCGAACGGCGATTCGCAGCCGCGAGTCACATTGCGCGAACGGTTCAATATCGGCTGATACGACGTTATCAGCACTCGAACCATTCCGCGCTGATACGAGCGACAAAGAGCGTTTCACGTCGCCGTTGTTAGTCGCGACACGCCAGATTGGCCGTGACTCATTTCGCTTTTGCTATTCGCGCGACGTACCCAACCGACGTACCCAACCTTCCGTCCATATTCGAACACGAGCAAAAGTCAAGGCTCTTTCCACGAGGATTTCATGGAAATCCCAGATAAGATCCGCCTGATCGGGCTGGCCCGATGAATCGGGGACGTGTATCTCTCTCGCTGTTTCGGCAGCTATCTCGGACGAGACGCCGAATCGATACGTTTCGGACACGACGCTCGGATAAAATCTGGCACGCTCTATCACAGCGGTAGAAACGTGGCGCCCCGTGCGATTCACGGGAAACCTCAGGTGCGCAGCGTTTCGTTCGAGTCTATTTTCAAGAATTGCGCGGAACGCTCGGCCTCAAATAGAGACACGAGTCTGTTGAGAATCGTCCTATACATTTTTATGACTCTAAAAACGGCCGCTTCTCGCGACGTCGGGCAAGTTAAAAATCCCTCGAGGACCAGTTGGAAGTTCGCGAAAGGTCTCTCTGGAAGTTCTCGTGAAACGTAGCCGAGGAAAAAATTGCGCCGGGCGCACGTAGCCGCTGGGTTTGCGCTACGAGCGCCGCAAATTGCGAAGGTCAGACTAAAATAACGGGAAAAAGGATGACATCGCGAACGGACACGAGCGGCGCACCGAAGGTCTCTCTCTCTCTCTCTCTCGCTCTCGTCGATAAAATTCTCCGACTATTAGCTCGCGTACGCGCATGTGTTCTAATCGATAGTTCGTCTCGAGGAAAAAAAGAAATCTGCGTCTCGTGGACGCGTGGCTCGAGAGCCTTATTCCAGCGTGAATTTTCATTAATTACGTCGACAAAATGAGAATGTCGGAAAAGGCGCGCGGGAGGTATTTCTTTCGTTACTTCGCGAGAAGGAGAGGAGAGGGGGATTCCTTCTCGGACGGGAATGTCCCGCGCGCGCGAGACAGGAATAGTCGGTAGAGAAGGAGAGAACGCTGGAAGAGCGGTGGAGGAGCGCGACGGAGAAGACCAGGCGGTGAAGGGAGGAGGGAGGCACACACGTGCACGCTGTCCGTCTCTATTTTTATGTGTAACTCTTTCGAAACGGCCCTCCGCGCGCGCTACGTGGGAGTCCTCCCGCACTTTCCTCCTTTCTCCGACGCCTCTCGAGACGCACGAGCGAAATCAAACCGGCGATCCGGAGAACCGCGACTCATTCCGCGGTTCGATTCCCAACGCGAGACGTTCAGTCACAATTCGCAAGCATGCGGATACGGAGAGGAAAATAGCGGTGGAAACCGGCGGCGAGCGATTAGCCGCGATCGGATTTCACAGGTACGTAAGAAATTCCGCGCGTATCCGCAACGAAAGCACGTCAGCGCTCGAGAGTGCAACGGCCTCCGTGCACGTGCACGCCAAATCGGTACATTCAGCAGGTGCATACGCGGCCGAAGATATGTAAATTCGCATTTATTTCCAGCGCAAACAACGTCAGCGCGACGAGCACGTCACACACACGCCGGCAACAATCCTAGCGAGTCAGCATGCGGGATTTTTAACCAACAATTAGCCGAACGATCGCGCCACGAGCGTCGCGAGTTTGCGTGAAGAAAATTCGTTTTTTTTTTTTCTCAATCGCACCGAGTGTGCAAAAGTGTGTTTGTATGTTTGGCTGATTACGCGAATAAATCAAAGACGCCTTCGGCGAATCGCGAAAAACATTGTTCTCCCACGGAGCAACCATCAATATTTATAGCGTGTCTAGACGCGAGTGTGCGGTGGCTTTTTATTAATCGCGCGAACGTACGCGTACATTTGAAAGAACCACGATCCATGAACGCAAAAGGAGAAACACGGGAAAGCGCGAGAGAAGAGCGAGCGAACAAACGAGCGAGCAGTAAGGGATGAGCTCTCGCGGGAGAAAGGGTGATGTGGCGAGTCGAGCAAGAGAGACGAAGAGTTGCCATGGTGACCATCAAAGGCGCCGATCAGACACGAAGGGATGAGGGCTCCCCCTTTTATCCTCGACTTTGTCACGCAGAAGCCACCGCGAAGCAAAGAATACGCTCCCTTCGCGCCACACCGCCCATTCATCCCTTAACTCCAGCCTTTCGCGTCTCAGCGGGGCGAAAAGTATTTGCGGGATTGGAAACGAACTCGCGCGAGGAAAGAGAACGGCGTCTTGGCGCTTACGCGGCATACGTAGTGTCCTGCAATCGCCGAAAGTCCTTCCGATCGCGCTGACTAATCGGAGATCCGAATTTCCGTGTGGTGGAAAAATTTTGAAAACGGAAACTATATCTTAATTTTCTCAACTCCGAGCATTAACTAAGCTCAAGTGCGGCTTTAATCCAATTAACGTCCTAAGAAGGATCGCAAGAACGAGAGAAATAATTGTGCTTTGATATGGTGTCCTTCTACATGATTGATACCATCGATACATCGTGCAACGCAAAACCAGTCTTGTCCTGTAAACTTATCTCGCCGTTCTAATTTTAAGTTGTCTAATTTGCATACTAGAATTTACGATTATGTCGTCGCGAGGAATTCCGCACTAGGTTGAAAGTTAAAACCGAGAAGACTCCACTCGCTGGAACTTTTTAATTTCGAACATTAAACATCCCGGCAATTAGATCTTGAGTCAAGTTTCCGCTAGAATAAAGATCGTCTCGAGTTAATTGAAAAGAGTAATTCTTTTTTTATTTATTTACTTATCCCCGAAGCTCAACTCTCGTCGAGATCTTTAATTTTAAATATTAAGTAAGGCTCTCTAATTAAATCACCGATTAAAATTCCTCTCGAGAGAGGTCGATTCCTGCCTTATTAAAGAATACATCCTATATATAGCCTCCGTTTTCTACGTTAGCTACATACATATCTTTTTTTCTTTTGACTCAACGATTGACGGGAGAAAAAAAAGCGCATGCGAATTTTACGTTTTCAATATTTAATTTTGCAGAACGAGTAGACATTCGGTTTTCCTAATTTGATTCGAGCGTTCTTCATTCATTCCCGCTGGTCACGGAGAATTATACGTAGTTGAATTTATTATCATCCGTAGTTTAATTTTCTATGTCCGAGTGCAGAATAATTTAGGGTGGAAAGTCTCCCGGTTGTAAATGAAAATGTGACAAAAAATTATAGACACGGGACGCGTGTATCGAAACTTACTCTTTTACGACGAGCAGAGTACACCATCGGGACCCGAGATTCAATTACAACTTGTCGAGGAGCATCTGGATCGAATTTGATCGAGAGCTCTCTCCGGTGACAAGAATCCGTCCCGGGAATTTTCCATTAGAAACGGGAACGCTTTATTTTTTCTTTTCCTCGGTTCGACAGAAAACTGTAAAAAATGCGGTCAAAATAAAAAAAAGAAAATAGTGCCATTCGAAACCGATACGATTTTGGAAGATAATCTCTACATTTATATATTCGCGAGAAACGCCAAATTAATTTTGAGTACGTACTTTTTTCGGTGCATTAAATGAAATAATATAACCGGCATTAGAGGAAAATGCGGTAAATGGAATATCATGATTTTTAACCTGCTAAATATAACTTTTTGTTTCATATAACTTTAATGTAGTCTATTCTGCAAGTATCATATTTAATATGATATTAAACTTACTATAGATAAATGCAATACGTTGGCAATACTTTGTAAAAAAACATTTGGCATCACAACTCTATGGAAACTAATTTCAGTTATCTTTAATAGTTTTCGATTTATCTTTAAAAAGAAACCTCAAAGTATTCCATAATACTCGCACTTCTTCTATCGTCATAAATGTCTTATTAATGTAATTAATTAAATACGTTGTATACAAACATAATTCACGCGAGTTCTCAATCCGAAATCAGAAACAATCGGCGCCGCGCTTCCGAACGGCACATTTTCTCGCCGTTCGCGAAGTCACCATTGTCGCGATGAGGAAACACACAAATGCTCCCGGGATCAGTTATCGCGCTACTCGCTGTGTAAATCACTCAGGCTTGCTCTCGTAAATTATATCGAGCTACGCCTCGAACCAATAAATTCGACCATTTGCGCGAGTACACCGCGGGTTAACTAAATAGCCGCGGTTGTTTACACCGGCGACGATGTAAATTAATAAATACACGTTGTATGACGTGCCGAGGTGCAATTCGCGGCTGATTTAACAATCCACCTCACTCGAAAACCATCTCATCTCCAGCTACGCTGGTCGCGGAATACGTTGAAACGCGAAATATTAAAATTACAAATATATAAAATAAAGATGCGATATATAAAGCACGTGAAGTCGAACGTTTGATGTGTCAAATCTAAGTGACACTGACGCAACTCGCGTAATATCGATCATTAAGACAAAAGGTAGCACAGAATTCCGAATCGTATTATTACCCCGCCGCTGAATTTCGAACGAACTTACTCCACTCGCAGTGAACCTTAATTTCCGAATCAGTTACAAAAATATACTTGACAGCGCGCGTTAAAAAGCAACGAGGGGGAATTGGGTGTTTAATGAAATGTTCAGCAGAGAAGAGTCGAGTCCCGAATCGATCGGAAATCGACGGAGATCAGCGGAGAGCGCGCTGCATAAGAAAAAAAAAAAGAACAGAGGGGCAGAAAGGGCTTCTTCGGGGTAGCACATCGAAGAAGGTTGAAGTGGCCGAGCAACAACGTAACAGTATAGACGGCGGAGCGGGCTTTTCAAAGAGTGACCCGGAAAAAAGCGGAAAGAGGGCGTCGAAGACTCGGACGTGATCCTTACTCTCCGGCGAATGAAAGCGAGCGATAATTCTGCGCGAACGTTTCGCAGGGGAACTTGGGGGAAGAAGGAGGCTCGCACAGTGTCGCGAAACTTCTGTTGTGTTATGGTTAACCCAGTTGTGCGACGGAGAGGCGAGGCTAGATAAAGCACACAACGAAGAAGTTGACTATAGAGCGGATCAACGGGGGATGGAGGAAGTAGGGAATAACGGGGTGATGTCTTGCGGGTACGGCAAACGTACGTACTCGTCGATGCGAGCCTAAAGATAGACGGGCTCGTCGACTGATCGATGTCCGATATCTAATTTCTTCAGGATGCCAACCACGAGTGATTACGAATATTAACTTCACCGCGAATTGATGTTGTTTCGAAACAACCAGCGTGTACGAACAACGACGCCGACTAGAAACGAGAATATGAGGGATTCTCTATAAAGTATAATTCCCCCGTCCCTATCCCTGGCCCTGAATGTGATATCAAAGAAAAGACTATTAACTTATGTCTTAACAGTGGAAACTTACTGTCATTACCAACGGTATATAATGACAACGGTGGCACAGTTATTATTATTATTCCCGCCGTGTGATAATCTATATACTATATTTCGAATTCTACGATTGAATTATTCACGCGCACTATTGACAATTAATTCTATTCCACGATTAGCGGATTAATAATTGCTCGAGCGACGCGCTCGGTTATAATATTTGCTATTATTTTGAATATCCTCCAAATGTTCCTTCACAAAGGAGCATCACCACTCACGAATCCTCGGCATCTCCTAGAATCGATTATTCGAATGTCGATCCCTCATTCCCAGCACCGCCCACTCCTCAGCTGAGCCTTCCTCGGACGGCCGCCCAGGCTGAAATATTAATCTGCGCGTTCCTTGAAACGAGACGACGGAGGAGGCACGCGGGTAAGAGGGACACGAGGAGGGATTGTATAGGCCTAACGCCTCGGCGCCAGGGGCTGGCGAGGCGGAGGGGAATTTATTGATCCCGCCACAACCCTTTGCCCTACATTCCGAACTATTTCTCGCTCACGCTGTCTCGCCGCGTCTCTCGCGCTCTCTTTCCCGTCGAACTTTTTGCCTCCCGCACAGCCTCCCGCGCCAGCCTATCTATTTTCCCCTCTGTTTCGACACACACACACACACCCACACATGGTATCCCGAAAACCTGTCCGGCCTCTCTCGTCTCTCGGTCGTCTATGAATTTCGATTAATCGCCCAAAACTCGACGAGGGAATGATATCGGCTGTTGCGATTTCGACGATGTTCAGCATGGTCTTAGCGATCATCGCGGGTAAAATTTGAATTAATTCCGATTAATTGGCGATTTGAACATACCCGTAGTGCGCTTCCGAGCAATTTCGTCGGCCGAAGTCGAAATATCCCAACGTATAAAATCAGAAAAGGCAACTGCGCCGTTAAATCTGCCGGCACTTCGGAGGGAGGGAGAAACAGAGAGTTCGGCGTTTAAAATTAAACTTATATTTAACGCGCCAACTCTGAAGTATGCATGCCGACAGATTTAATGGGTCTTTCACGTTTTTCGATTTTATCGGCAGATTTTATTTCGGCCTCCCGTTCCAACATCGCACCGCTGCGATTTCTATCGAATTTAAATTATACCCAAAATATTACGTTATATATTTCATCCGCACCTACTAACCGTACGATATTTCAGCTGGTCTCGAGATCGCATTAACGTTCATCACGACCACGTTCGACGGCGAAATGCTACACTCGGATATCTTGGCTCGGAATATCGAGGCTTCGCGATTCTTCAACACTTATAATTGAAACGCGGATTCTGAGACGCATCGTATACTTCGCCGACCGATTGTCGTTTTTACAAGCTTTCTTATCGACGCGAGAGTTTTCGATTCTTCTCGCCACCTCGCGAGCTATTGTATTATCCGCCGGCCGGAGTCTTTCACGTCTCCGTAACATTCGTAATAATAATTCGTAATAACCTCCGTCGACCTTTGCACTCGCGAATATCACTCATTCTCCCGCGCAATCTTGCGCGATTCAATCGCAAACGTTCACCTCACTCGAGACGCACTTCCGCTTTCTCGACGCGGTTCGTGACAGCCACCACAATGTGTCACACACCAGATGCAATCGTACGACGTATCGGTGTTTTACGCGAGAGAAATTAAAAGCGCGGACTTTCGTCCGGCTTTCATCGGCATGTCGACATAAGGAGGCTCGGAACGACCGATCGAGTATGCAAAACGTGCCACATGAATCGCGAAGAAGTGAAGAAAGTCTTCTCCGCTCTTGAAGACGTGACTTTTTATTCTCAACGTCGAATATCTTAGCTGAGTGTTCTCGAATCGAATCGTTGTTCAAACAAACCCGATATGAAATAAATCGAGAGACAATCCACCGTCCACTCGTCGGGGCTTGTAAGAAGTTAGCCCCCCACTTTTCGGATTTACTTCTCTTGACAGTTGTGATACTGATTTGCGCTAGGCTTGTGCCACGTTGTGCTCGAATGATAAACTTGTAACATGAAAAATGCGCGAGAAAAAGGGAAAAAAGAAAAAAAAAAGAAAAACAGTCTTTTTTCTTTCATTTTCCTCGCGCATTTTTCATATTACAAGTTTATTATTCGAGCGAGATGTAGCACAAACTTAGCACAGATCAGCGCAGCTGTCAAAATCAATAAATTCGAAAAGTGGGGAGCTAACTTCTCACTTCTGACTTCTTACGTCAGAGAAGCGGAGTTCGCGTTACATCAGTTATAGTGCGAGAATTAATAATCTCCCGGCTATTCTTTTTACTCGCTTTCTAATATATGTGTTTAGGAGAAAGTGCGTGACCCCGCGGGCAGCCTGTACGTATCAATCATAAGCGGTCGTAACCAGCGCTCGCCGTGGACGAATTCGCAGAAGTTCATCGAGCGACATAAATCTCATCGGGCCGGCGCGCCCGAACGTATATTTTCGAAATCGCCTAAAGCTGCTGCCGTAGTCGTCGTCGAGCGTGCGGCGAGGCTTTTGCCGGTGTGCAAACCGCGCGTTCTTTTCTCTCGAAAGTGCAGGCGCACTCGTAATACTCGTCTGGAGCGAGCAGGACGGAAGGATCGGCACGCGCACACACGATCGCGAGTCATAAATCGCAACGTTGCGGCATGTAGGTGAAACAATCAATCAGAGAAATGCGCAGTTCTCTGTGCGCGCTCGTTTCGCCAGAATCTCGCGATGCGCTTTAAAAGTCGACACGCGCGCGCGCAACGTCTCGCAACGCTTTTCCGAGCATTAACACCTGGCGCGATCCAGCGAACGATTCGCAACGCGCCGTCATTAAGCGCGATTTATTCCTCGCTCGTCCCTCTTACGACGGCCTGTACAATCGCGAACCGAAAGAGGGAGACCGACAAGATTGCAAGTTGTATAAACTAAAAGTCCGCTGGCAACTTCACACGATTCTCTACCGAGGGATTTCGGTATTTTTATCTCCTAATCGCGCCTGTCCCGCCGGAATAAACATCGTCTTTTCGTTATTACCCGCGAAATATTGGCGTACATAACAACATCGCGGTAATAACGCAAATGAATATTAAGTGTTACACCGATGCATATATTACCGCGCGATAATGTTGATATTAATAATAAAGTATTAATTAATGTAATTAATATAGCGCTAGTGATATGTAATATTCACGCATAGAGTAATACAAAATATTGATTAATTAATTATGTAACTCTAATATGATCGATAAATTAGAAATGTACGAAGGGGGCACCGCTCGGGGCGAATGATCCCAGAATTGAGCGTCAAGCGTTGGGAGACTCATCTCGAAAGTGGCGAAGAAATCGCTCGAGCCGCGATCGTGGATTGCGTTTAGTTTCGTAGCAAAACGCCGCGGAACGAGTGAAAATCGGCTGTCACACCGAGCGTGACTCACTTGCCCTGACACTTTCATCAACACCTTCGCAGCCGCTCAAATAAGCGAAAGTGACTCGCACACCGTGGATTTCTGCGCCGCTGCTTAACATTAAGCTACACTTGCATAATCCGCGCGCATCTCGCGAACGGTGGGACCGACGTCGATACCCGACGATCGTACTCGTTTACGATCACGGTGCGGTATGTAAAACGAGCGTCTATCTCGCGAAAAATAAACAATCTCCTTTGTGTTTATTAGAAAATAGAAAGTGCGACGTAAATTGTTCGGATCGCCGGGTTTAAGAAATTCCCACTGGTATCGGTGAGGAGGAACTCACTTTCGATGGAACGCGGAGATTAATCCCCTTTCCCTACGTGGCAAATATTATAATTACGCTAATGCACGCGCTTACACCGTATCTTTGCGCTATATCTTTGTAATTAGAGATTGTTACTCGTTCTTCCGAGCCCCGTATCGTTCTTAATCGTATTGCAAATTTTAACACTTTAAGATGAAGCGAGATCGATATCTTCCCACCCGCGTGATTCTTTAACCCTTTCGTGCCTCCAGTACATATATGTGTCAATTATAAAAAAATTATGGCTTTCTGAAAACCGCTTCTTCATTAGTAGCAGTGTCTATCAATCAAATCGATGTAACTTAACAGACTCTATCGCAATTTTACGATAAATTATATTTAGACCTATTTATCGTATTCTCTAATATATTCTGCCAACGAACGTAACGGTGCACCGATTTCGCTTTATCGTAACGTTTGTCATCAAGTAGAATATTCCCCGTTGGCTGTTTGTTCGAAAGCGGCACAAAAAGGGACCGCGGAGATACGGGAGAAACTGGAGCGAACACAGTTAATACATGCCTCTCGGCCACTTCAGACATTTCGATTTTTACCCAAATAGGGACGCGCCTCTCTCCGCCCGTACTGGGTGACCGTCGTCGAACGTGCATTCGCGAAACGCTGCCTCGCGGCTGGGAATTTCGCGACAACAATCCGGAGTGAAAATCAGTTTTTCCTCCGTTCCATGAAACCCTGTGTATTTTGTGCAATTACGCGACCGGTTTTAAAAATGCGAGAGGATTACATTCAGTGCCGAAGCGAGCGCTTCGAGATTATTTACGACGAAAGGCATTAGCGTTTTCTCGAGAAACGACATAAAAAATTTTGTGTCAAATTCAACACATTTCACATGTCCCAAACAGTTCATTCAAATTTTGCTGTTAATTTAACGCAAGATGAATATATTGAAAAATGACGCAAATATTATGTAAAAAATTAACACAAAATTAATTGACACTGAAGTATAAGATGTGTTATTTTGACATTTATATATATTGAATATCGAAACAACATAAAATGTTGAGATAACATAAACACAATATATTAAATTAACACACAGGCATGTTAAAAATTTAACACAAACATTTTAATAAAGACTGATTTTAACACAAAATGTTTCTTACTGTGTAAGTATAGATATTTTGTTTTACAAATTTAGAAATGCTTTACATTCTCTTCATTTTAATGAGATATTTTACATATCGGAATGTGTGATTATCGGTCGAGATAGAAATGCCGTAAATATACAAACATGTAAATACAATATTCAAAAATGTAGATATCATAAAATTAGATAAATGTAAATAATATAGATGTATCGAAAGAAAAACATTGGTAGATTCGAGATAAGATTAGCTGTCCAAAGAGTATTATTAAGTATATCGTATTAATCAGCACTTGTGTGTGCGGCATTTAGGCCTATATTCATAGTTGTAAATTATTAACAATCTATGATTGAAAACATAATTAATTATAGTTTCGAATTCACAAATCGTTATTCGCCTATTTATATCAATAGTTTTTATTTGATAAAATAAGTACCAGTTCACGAATAATCTGATACTCATAAAGTTGTGATTATTTATTATAGAACACTGAATCTCGGCTTTAGAACGTATTCTAAATTTCAATTCGGATGTATCTCCTTATAATCAAGCTCGTCAAGCATCTGTCATAAAAGGGAATGTTCTATATAAGAAATTACTTGACACACACCATACATACGACGCGACATACACACACTTCGAAGTAGATGATGTATCGCCGACCGCGTCCTGGCGTCCTGCATCCTGGTTTCTCGATTCAGCATCCTGCTTCCGGTTGTTCCGGATACTCCGTCGTGCCACTGACACGTAGATACGATTCAATCGGAGAAACACGAGTTATTTAATAACGTGATGCCGGCTGATGACAGCTCGATTAAATATTTTAAAACCCGACTGGAATGCGATAACTAATGCAATGGAATGATAACACGCGTGCTACGCGTCGCGGTATGTGCACCGTTCGTTGGCCCGAGACGTAATGACGCGGTCATGGACGCAACACGCGCGAGTACCAAAACAATGGGCAAAAAGGGCTACGTCATCGCCCGTCGTTGTCCGCCAACAAATAACGCGTACATTCGACGACCGAGGAATCACAACAAACAAACGCTCACAAAATATTCCAATTTCCGAGGCGATTATCAAATTATCAAATTATCAGCATCCTATGCATTGAAAATTTCGCCCGTAGCACGTAACGATCATTATCGGTTAATGCGTGATTGTTAATTACTGCGTTTCCGAACGATTTGTTTTGTCACGTAGGATTACCGAGTGCTCGACCACGATGAAGAATAAGAGTTGACTCCAGGATGGATCACAAGACGCAGGATGCAGCGGCAGTCGGCGATGAGATTTACAGATCCGTCTTTTTCAAATCGCTAAATTTCATCGTGTGAAATTTTCAACGCGGATAAAAAAGTATAATGAAATATCGGGGAAGAAAGGAAAGGTTGTTGCGATATTTATCTTCCAATTCAACCTCATTACATATGCAAGTTGATTACTGAATAACACTTGCTTATCACGCATATATACTTCAATCAAATAAATTACACAATTCATACATTGCTTAGTGAAATGAAAAATAAAGATTAAATGCGGGTAGAATAACGAGGTGATGCGATATTAAATAATTCTTAAATAAAAATGCTTCTTCGCACCTCAATACGAAGAAAAAAAATTGCAAATAATCGTTGACAGCTTAGTACAATAGTGTCATATCTCAAAATCCTCCGCATGCTCGTTTTTCAAATTCAATAAAACCTGCAGGATCAGCGGAAAAACCAAATTTTGGTTCGAATTCACGGCTGCACCGGGTATATCGGCGGGTGACGGCGATCGCGATGCGCGCCGTCCGAATTTTCGTGGTTCTTAACGGGTGTGCGTGCGTGCACGGAAGTCGGAGAGTCTCGTCGGTACGCTCGATGCGCGCGTCAGGGTCACTGACCTCGATATACGGTGTGACATAATACCCAGCGCTGTACACGTGGACGAGCACGAATACCGCGTGCACTCGCGCGCACCGGACGGACACGCGTATATGCGCCCGCGTGTCCGTTTCTACGTGACGCGTGCACATAAACCAAGCCGACACGTATTCCCTCGGTTTGGGGGTGCGCACCCTCTTACCTTTCGTGTGCACGTCGAGCGTCGCAACGAGGATGGGAAGTGAACGTACGCGCGCGCGTAACGCAGAGGGCAAAACAACATCTCCGATAAGAACTGCTGTTATTGGCGGGAGAGTATCGCGACGGGAGAGATTACTCGTGTATTCCTACCTTAGGAAAGTAAGGCACAGTGACGACGGGAAGTGACGACACGCGCGAGGGAGGAAGTTCGAAAGGAGTCATCACACGTGGGTCGCGCGCATCGTCCTGGAAACGTTGTTCTTGCCGCGTCTCTTTCACAGAGACGCGATACGAGCGCGCGCGAAAGTGATCACCTTTCGCTCGTGCGACTCTATTCGAAGGATATTTTTAAATTTAGCGATGACTGCGACTTTTCGCCGCGAGTCCGCCGCATCGAGAAGGCGCGAAGTGGATGCGCTCGCTGCGTCATGCGAATTCATACTCCTGTTCGCTCGCTGTCGATGAGGGGGACGTTGAAGAGGACGGTGTGCGGGATATAAAAGGATAGAAAGGAAGCGACGGTGCGTTAGCAATAAAGAGAGCGAAGTTACGTCTAGTGTTGCGATGTGCGCGAGAAATTGAAGGCTCACCGCTACTTAGTCTACGAAAGATGCAGGTAAACAACGAAAATCATATCATCATCGCTACTCTCGAGTACTAGTTGGTACTCTCTTGCAGACCGCATCGAAAAGTGCATCCCGCCCCACGAGGTGTACAAAGAAATACCGAGCGTCGGCGGCGAGCGTTTTTTATTTCCGAGTCTCCGAACGCGCAAGGTCGACTAACTGTATCCCGAATACCTGTACGCACACCTTGACCGTACGTCGTGCATCGAGCGAATACACGCCGATATTTCTTGTTCCCGGCGCGATTACAGGTACGGTTGCTGCTGGCAGTAAAATCGGATTCCTCTAATTTACGCCACGGTGATATCTTTTATCATTTTCGCGCGGGAACGTCGAAATTCTTTTCCTCTCTCTCTCTCTCTCTCTCTCTCTCACGATTCTCTCGCGAATTTCCGCGGCACAGACGTTACAGTTGCCATTTAGTGATTTATTTTACTATTTTATTATTATTTAGATTTTTAAAAACAGTAACGAAATGAAGATATTAATTAATTCAATGCGCGAAATATCTATCGAAGTGATAGTCACATCAGATGGTACGTTAAATCATCATCCCGGCGTTATAATAAAATTCCTTAATTGTGTCACATTATTTATCGCATCTCTAACGTGACACCGTCAAAACGTCACATCTGATAATCCCGCTTCTTTTAGCAAACTAAACCATGTCACCGACGGACGGTAATTTTTCAGCGATTCGCTCGAGCTCGATATCAAATACAGGCGCTTTTCTGCTATTTTCCCACTTAAATTATCTTAAACCGTATTCCCGGCTAAAAATCTATCTCGGGCAAATGAAGAGCGACGTACTATTGGTAGCGGATACGAATAAACCGTTTGCACAGTTCGCGATGCAAAATGCTCATTTTACAACGGAATGCTACGTATACTCGGTGTCCCAAAAACCCCGTTTTAGCGCGCGCGCAGCCGATCACGCGGCGAAGATTGCAATGCCGTTCATCGGTGACCTCGTAACGCCGATATGAGCATCAGCTACGTCATCGGGTCGCCAGCCCAAGGCCGTTGAATTCGCGAAACAGATGCGGCGAGTAGAAGAGAGCGTCGTGCCGCGAATGACAAAAACTCGTTAAAGTCAAGCCGTGTAAAGGATATCCCTCCGTCTCCCTCTTCTCAACCTTTTCCCTCTATCTTCCTCCGGCGTACCGTTCGCGGGGCGGCTTAATTTCAATACGACATTTGCGAAGTAACTTATTTATAACCCACGGTCAAATAGACCTGGCGCCTTCATTTTTAACCTCGCCGATCTATTTACAGGTATGGAATAAATATCGGGGCCGAACGACGGAGAGAAAGAGAGACGTGTATTTACATACAATTCAATCGCGCGATGCAAAACTCGATTATACGCGATAGTGTGAAAATCGATGACGTTTCGTCGCGCGACGTTCCGTTTACGAGCGGAAATGTAACTCGCGAGACGTTGTGCGCTGAAAGATTATGTAAATGTAACTTCTATTATTATAGTTACATGTGTGTGTTCTTTATATATTACTTACTATGTATGTGCACAACGCGGATTATCATACTGTTCTCACACACATGCACAAATTCACGAGTCACTTCGATTATACAAACAAACTGCTATCTGTAACTCTGGCTGTTTAATATCGCACAAGATAATGAATTCATGACGCAAACATCAATTTCTGTTCGCGTGAATACCGAGAGACCGAGTGATTGAAACGGTTTTGGAGCTGTCTAACAACCGATAATCAAACCTAGGGAGCTGCTAGAATCAATCGTGGCGAATCATATCCTATGCTGCAGTTCACACCTTGCATGGTCTGCAGATATTGCATTTGTGCTATGCGAGGTGCGACGTATGTACATGTTTCGCGTCTCCGACTAGCATGTGTGGGACCCGGAGGTACAACACGCGAAAAATAACGCCGCGGCACTCAAGCGCTCCGACGTCACAGCAACGTTAAGTGACGTCTCTAATGGACCACGACGCCGGAAGGGAAAGAGAAAGAGAGAGAGAGAGAGAGAAAATACCCTATCGTGTTCCCGGGCACTAATAGCTCGACCTATTTGTGCTTTTCGAAGGAGCGCTTCCTTCACACGGGCAAAGGTTACGTGAAAGACGGGCTGGCGCGAGCGAACAAAGCACGTAGACCTACATGGATGCGCGAAAGATATTCGTGTCTGTACTTAAACATTTATCGGATAATGTTTCCCCGATTTCGAGGGCTTCGATCGTTTCCCGCGAAAATACAAGCTCGTGTGACTCTCTTCGCTCAGGCCCCTCGCCGGACGATTAAATAAGTAGGTTAAAAGTAAGTAGGGCTGAGAGAATTTTTAACAGAGACCCGGAATTTATTTTAACATTTCCGGAGCGATGTGCAACTAAATCTTGAAATTCTCGTGAAATTTTCTTCATGTATAGACATGCGCATTTTTCACTGAGAACGGGCTTGTAAATCCTAAATATAAAAAAGAATATTTTATAGAAAATATATTCTAATTGAAAATATAAGCTCACACAAATAAGTAAAAAAATATTAGAATTCTAATCTAATAATTTGCACACGTCTGTATTTGGAAATGCTTCTTTAGACTAAAAGGATAGTGAATTGTATAATTCGGGGAAGTATTCGAAAAAGTATTTGATCCGAGTTTCCAAGTGATCCTTCATGCGATGTCACGTGTAAACAAATTATTATTTACTAATAAGAAACACACGTCAACGCGTTGGAATGGAAAGCGGCCTGGACCGATACAGAGACGATTCGCGGCGTCGTTTAATGGGTTTTCAGAAACCGCGTCTACACGATTCGTGAGATTACTGTCTTGACTACGTCGACAACAGGAGACGCATAAAATACGAGGGCAAAGAGGTCGACAAGATAAGTTAAGCAATGAGCGATAAGTTATCGTTATCGTAGCAGGTCGGCGCGGTATTTGGCACACGTTCAGATAAAAAGACAAATGAAATCAGGAGGGCCATGTTTTCGGTGGCGTATGAAAGAATTCGCGAAATTTCGCATAAATGCATACATGTACACTTAGATTTGCGACGACTTGTCGAGTAGAAAAAAAAAAATCGCAAACTAGCATCCATCGTACCTTGTGCAATAACGAGCTTATCCTGTTAAGTGCGCGCGCATACATTACCTCCGTTATCTGCGCGTGAATTAGATCTTATTAAAGGTAGGTCGGGAAATGCAGCCTATTTTAACGACTTAATCCCGATTTTAATGCACGCCGTCGCCGCGTAATGCGCGACGCGGAGTCTCGCGCTCTCGCGAGTAAACACGCGGTGTCGATATTAGTCGGGGGAGATTACTCGAGATACAATTAGAGGGTCAATAAGTGCGTGGCTCGTTGAACGCCTCGAGCACGTACGCGCCGTCCTCTGTACGCGCTATTCAATTTTAATACTATGTGACAATGGTATACGCGCATAGAGACCCGTGTATTCGATTTTAGAGCCGCCGCGCGCGCTCGCACGCTCCTCGGGACGTTAAAGGTTTCGAGACTCGCGCGACGAAATGTCACGATGGAATCGGGCATCCATTATTCCAAACTGATAGAGATCTGAAACAATATATATAAAAAGCGGACATCGCGCGTTACATGCGGGTCGCTCGTGTCGGCTCGCGATACCGAGAAGACAGCTATGAACCGCGTTATTCACAGCGGTATTCACAATGGAACGTTGATCGGCAAAGAGCAGAAGAGATAGAGAGAGAGAGAGCAACGGCGAGGAAACAAAAGATCCTCGATTACTTTTATTTCAATTTCTTTCTTTTCGCTCACGCGATATTGCAAAGGAGAAATTAAATTCTGTCCTACAGAGAGCTGCGCGCATTCGCGAGTATATTGAGTTCCCTCTGTGCCGATATCTCGAATGACTCGCCGTGTATTTTGTAACAGACAATTCGTAACAGTTTTCCATGGTATTATTCAAATTCCTCGTTCAAAGGCTACGTCTAAATGGAAATTAGAAACACACTAATGAAAAAACGGAATAGCCCGGGCACCCCCTACGGAATTCCGGCGAACTTGATTTTAATGACGGATTCTTCCGCCGACCTGGTATCAACACGCGATAAATTTCGCTCAGTACAAGGGAGATTTTTAATCTCCCGAAGGATGTTATCGAAATTATCGTCGAGGAACACAGGAAATGCCACGTACGGCTCAACCGTTATCTTCAGACGCGCACGGCTTCTTTCGTCGATACTAGGCGTTAACGTGAAATTCCCGCGAGTCTCGTGCGTCGTAGAAACCGTATACGAGACGGAGGTATTTTCATGGGATCACAAACGCCGCGGAGATGTTATGACGGAACGATACCACACTACATTCCGTTTTCCCAGCCAGTCCCGACGACTCGACGTCATGACAACACCTGTCGGGATACAATGCCACGTGAGGACGCGCAATCGCGGCGAGGAACTTAACGCGAAGGCGAATCCGCCAGTCGTGCAACCTTGAAGAGGGTCGTGTCTCGCAGACATCGTGTCATCGGGTTTTCTCTATAGCCTATCTCGAGTCTCCCTACGTCTTGTCTTTCTCCCCCCTCTCACTCTCTCTCTCTCTCTTTCTTCATCTCGCGCCATGCATGCCGAAGACCCCGGGTGAGTTGGCCTCGCTTGTCAGAATCTTCCAGACGCCACGGTGCTTCCCGCGGAGGTGCGAAGGGAGCTCCGGAGGGAAGAGGAGCATCGGCACCGCGGCATGGGATGGTAAAACGAGCGGACGGTGGATGGACGGTGTTTGGTTGTTTGTAGAATCTGGGTGAGTGACCTGGGTCCCCGGCGGTTGGTCGCCCGGTCTGCCGGGAACCTGTTTTCTCGGCCGTCTCCGTCTCGTCTCTCCCTCTTTCTCAGAGCCCCTCTTCGTCGTGCTCTCCTCTCGGTCCCTCTTGCACCGGCGTTCCTCCCGATGAGCCCGCCGCCGCTGCCACGCTCCGTTCCTCGCTCTCTCGGCTGAAAACGCACGCCGCGAATCGTGCCCGAGTGCGATTTTCACGGCATTGTCTCGCGTGACAGAAGAGTTTGGAGTTCCCGGGCGGGCGGGAAAGCTTTTCGTTGGACGGATGGAGGAGGACGGAAAGAGAGCAAGAGGAAAGGTGCCTCCGCGTACCCGTTAGAGGGACGCGATCATCTGGGTCGTGATGATCCGGGTGAAAGTGCTGAGCTAACGGTTCTTCCCTCCTAGACGATATCGACAGAAACGAGCGAAGGTGCACGCGGAGTACATCCGGGTATCGCGGGGTATGCCGGATGTGTTCCAGAAAACGACGGAGCACAGCTCCGAGTTCGTTGGAGTCGCGACGACGGAAGAGACACGACCTTACGATCGGCGCGTGAAAAAAGAAACCGGGGCCAGATGCATTCTCTGAACCAAACCTTTTTCCTTTCGGAAAATCTGCCGCTCCGAGTGCCAAATCTTGATTCTTACAAGCGAAACATTTATTTGCCCATCCAAACGAGAATTTAGTTTAAGTCAATTAAATGAGTTTCTCTGTGTATATTCTGAACATTTCTCCGACCTATTTCTGAAACATCCTGTATATCTCGTCGTTGCTACACTAGCTTTGCGAAGGAAGATTATCCTAATCTCGATCTAGCTAGTGCGAATTTCTTTCACCGACGGTCTCTCCCGCGAGAGAGCTCGAAACTTTCGTTTCTGATATCGCAGCGTCGATACGTTTACGGCTGCCTTTGCCTAATCCTGATTACACATGTGCGGCGACCGATTCGATAGCGGTGCGAGAGTCTGGACAAACGCGTAGGCGTGCATAGGTGACGCACATACAGGTGTGCAATCCGTCTGCGCCGACTGCGACACGCACGGGAACGAACGCGTATACCGTGCCGCGCGCCGCGTTAGGATTATGCAAGCGAGTCCGCCGCTTTCTACGTGGGCTTAGAATCTGGGTCGGGCACGAAGTCATTGTTTACAACGAGCCGCCGTAGGATAGATAAGTTGGCGTTTCGCGCACGATGAGGGCTGGCTGCGTCTTTTTCAGGTCTTCCGCGCGCGAAAAGAAACACGTGAATTCCGACTCTGCCGCGAGCGAAGCATCGAGCGCGTTGAACGCGTGCCGAGAAGTCCGGTTGTACTGTGAAAAATGATTTTCAGACGAAGAATAAGGATAAATAGCTTCCGCCTGCTCGTTATTCGTGCGACTCGACGCGCGATTCTCCGAAAGGATGATAATTAAACGCAGTACAGTGTGACGCGCCGCGATAGATTCTCTTTTGTTCGCATGAGCACTGCCACTTGAGATATTGGTCATGGTTCCACGAGCCGAAACGAGCAAAACATATCGCATTGTACGCGCGGTAGGGTTAAAGCCCCGTCGTCGCGTGATCTTCCATCAGAGACGAGTTTCGCGATAGTATCGATTGTCATGGCGCGAGTCGCACGATCGGCTCGGGCTCGACTCTCGCCCCGAATTACCACACGTTGCTTTATTTCATTAGTCGGTCGCCGCGTGCACTTTTCTAGATAACGTAATCTTATCTTACGGCACGGATAGAGCATGGCAAAATTGGGTTAATCGGGATTAGCGCTAATCGATTTTGGCGCGGTCGAACTTACGAATAGGGGGGAGGGGGTCACGTAAAGTAGCGGTGTCGCGCGGAAATATCGAGAAATATATTCTCCCTTTTCTCTTCTCGTCACGGCGAAACGCAACCGCTCTCAACTTGGTCAGATAGGGAACACGCCGAAGAGCTATTTCGAATGCGTCGAGCGAGGAAAGTGGTACGACGTAGTCGCGGCGTGGGCGGTTCGTTACGCAATAATATTGACGGACAAACGCGCGAGCGAAATATTTCTATTGCCGCAGAGACAGCCGCCTACGAGAGGAAACAGAAGGAAGACACGTTCTCTGTCGTTTCCTTCTATCCTTACAGTCATTTGAATTTAATCCATATCCTATTTATTCCTTCCTACATAAACACTGTAGGTGGACATTTGCAGCGGTGTATATATATATATATCTGTACTCTTTGTTATATTCGGCGTGTCTGTACAATAATGAGAATCCTGTAGGGCGTGCATCGAAGCGCATCTTCTGGCCGTATCGCGGCCGTTGCACTCGTATTTTAATATTAGAATACGACCGATAGCGATAGGGTCCTCGATGCAATAACGGGACCGGCATCACAATCGCCGTCTGCTCGGCACGGCGAATATTTGCCGAGACTGACGCGTCTCAACACGTGGCAACATTCCGCGGCTTGAGGCCGTTTAAACTTCTCCGTAGTCGTCATGGTTTAACGCGGTTTCAAGAGCAGTTCGCACGACTGTTGAACGTCGCGATAAAACAACGGTTAGATAATACAAGTTTTGCTTTGCCGATTTTTCAACTGCTTTCGCAGCAGCTTTTCGCGATATACAGCGGATCCGGGGAAAACAAGGTGGGGTACGTCTTCTTCGAATGAACCGTATCAGCAGATCGCGTGCACGGTTATCGCACGGCCGCGAAATAATCTCAACGTCAACGCGAGCGCGGAACGCTACCAATGATTACGCGAGAAATGAAGACACCGATCATTTGTTAGGACGCGCGCGCGCCGCGTACATATTAAGCACCTGTGGCCCGGCGGAAAACTCATCGACTGTGTCTAATTGTATAACGCGATAGACGGACAAATTGCTGGATTACAAAATAGCGGCCGGTAATGGGAACGGTATGGTGCAAATGACTGGACGACGCAGCGGCGAACGGTAGCGCAACGCCGCGTTTCTGCCGCATCTGCTGTCCCTTTGTCGGGGCTCTGATGGCGAAGATGGCACACGGAGAACCGTCATGTTTCGTGATTACATGAAATCCTTCGACCGATCGCATCCATGCGTTTCGATCCGCGATCTAATTCGACGAATAATAATCATCGTATGCAGCGAAGTGCAAGGAGAAACCCGGATGCTCGCGGAAGCAATTTCGCAGTAACGTATGTAAGTTACCTTCGAGCACGAGACCGTCATTTCGTGGCGGCGCAATATCGGCTGTGCCGTTTTGCAAAAAAGACGAGGAGAGCTAACGGTGCCGACGTTACCGAAAATACGCCTCTTCCCGCCTCTTACCGCGATTATTATTATTTCAATCTGTCAATATGCCTTCGAAAATTAGTCACGCGTAATCGAGCGAAAGAATGCCCTATCAATTGTCTGCCGACGAAGCTGATAAGCTCTGCTCGCCAGTCGGTTTGCACGCACGCACGCCCGTGGTAACGCACGGAATTCAAAAAACTTTAATGAGAGCAGATGTCACGAGGGACTGCCGATCGTAGATTGTCGGTACGAGCTGTAAAAAAGCCCGAGCTAATTGGCGAACTTCCTAATCGGCACTTTCGCATTTCGGGAATTTTAATCGCATCGCCGGCAGATTGTTTTCCGGTGGAACCGCGTCGGAAGGTGACTGAAAGGGCTTTAGTGAGAAGAATGCAATTTCTCCGCCGAAACGCTCGATAAACGGTCGACGTGCGAATTTTATTCGCCTTTGCTTTTTCCGCAAATTCACGGTTCGTTCGTTGTTCGGTTTCTCGGACGAGGAAAGTGCAAACAGCAAACAACGTATTGGACTATTGAGCCGATATGAGAGAACTTACAATGGACGATGCGCGACCATGACTTTAGCGACTTTCTTTCCGATAAGATAAGATAGCACGCACTACGCGTCAATAAAAAAAATAACATTTAGCAATCTGAAAAAAGACCTCTTACGTATAAATACAGCAATTTGTACTGAACGTACTTAACCACGCGCCACGTTTCCGAACAATAAGTGAGTGAATGTCTACTGTCGCTTATTTTGAAAATATGTATCAACCTGGGAGCCGACGATTTCCCTGTCTAAGCGACACATCGTTAGTGTCGCGATTCGCATCGCGCACGCAGACGCAAGCCTCGTGAAACTAATTCGGCGGGACCAAATTCGCGCGTGCCGAGTGTTTATCGTCGGTCGCGTATATTCGGACACCCCCTCAGCTTTGACCCGGAATTTCGACCGCAATTTTTGCAGGAACAAAACATCGACCCGCTATACAAATTACACGAAAGTGTTAGGTACGTACGCGGCCGATGCGCGCGGTTTTGTAAACCGCAAATTTCAGGGTCCGCGGCACGATCGCGAATTCTCGATAATTCGGGGGTACCACCGCTATCTTTCCGATCCCTGCAACAGCTCTCTACCCTCCCCCTCCCTCTTCCTCCTTGACCGAGCGATCCTTCCGAACCGATGCATCTTCCGACTATCCTGCGTCACCGCGTAATCTCACCGTTCCCCCCAAGGCGCTTCGTATATTTCGTGCACCGACCATAACGGTGCTTCGTCGCGGACGGTGCGGCAGGTGCGCCAAGAAAGCGGTATTCAAACAATGGGAGAATTTACGAACAAAAAGTGTCGCCGAGATGCACCCACGGTATCGAGGAAACGAGCGCTTCGGGGATAAATATCTATTTCCAGGAAGGAGGATAGAACAATTTTTTTTCCCAACTATTTCGATCCTTCGACCGCGATAAATTTTTCAGAACGCAGACCTCATAAATTTCACGAAGGATTAAAAGCTATTTTATTCGACTGTACATCGCGCTACCTCGTATTTTCCCGTCGCTCCAGGCTGCGATTTATAGTGCATTGTCGAGTTATGCATCATTTCATGTCTAAAGTTAGCATAGAAGTTTCAAGGTGACGATCGCACGAGTCTCATACGAGAGCGTCCTTATCGATGAAACACTCATTTCCCTCGCGTTCGATATTTCAACGACTTGTCAATACTCCAAGGTGCTTCTCTTTATCGCCGTCTACTATCGACGGAGGCAGAAAGAAAAAGCGCTTCTTTTTTTTCTCAAGAAAGGCAATTTCGCTTGCATCGAACTTGCTTCTCGCGTCGGGATTATCATTCCTCGAGATTTAAAAGCGACGACTCGATAACTTTCACCTCGCCGAGTCCGGGGGGGCTCTTTATTAGACGAGTTCGTCGACACCTTCGAGCGAGAAACGAGAGCACTTTTCGCGACGCGGAAACCGGAAAGCGTAGCCGCCGCTCGCGAGAGACGCACGATGACCCCGTGGAATATCTAACGGCGTTTGTAGTCGTTGACTCCCGGAGCGGCAAATACCGAACAGATGTCAACTAAATTCACTCCGGGAGACGTCCGATGCTCCTCGGCGCCGCGATAAATTCGCAGACGCCGCGAGGGCCATTAGGGATAGTTGAAACCGGGCGACCCGGTAATGAATATCGCGAATAAGTACCGCTATTATTAACTCCGGGTGTCGAAGATCGATCGGGACTGTACCGCGACTGACGATCAGCGTTCGACTAATTTACGAGGTAAATATATTTGAACAGCGGAGTAACCTGGGATATTTTATTAGTAAAGTCGAGACATTATCAGGAATTAATAGGAACTATAGATGCTTGACATTCCTCCTAATAGGAAAGTCTCTGTCTTTAAGTACCGTTACTGAGAAGCGATAGCCCTCCGTGAACTCTTGCAGTAATGATGGTGCTAATTGCGATAATAATACGTAGATAAACTAACATCACGTTATCGTTACGGAGACGATTGTTCCATGGAACGGTGAATGATATGTGAAGACAACCGTTTATTTCATTACGTAAGAGATAAGTACTGCCACTGAAGTGCCACTGAAGTGATACTGGAAATTAATTTCACGCGCCTGTGCCAACCGAAATTTGACCGGTTACGTAACGAGGCCTTGATTTTTCGATGGGATTTCCACCGTACGGAGCGAAGAATTATGAATTTCATCGCGACATGAAGGAAAAATCGGTCGCCGAGGCCGAGATTTTCCGAGATTTTACGCTTGACTGACATAATCGCGGCCTTTGGCCACAGAGTATAATTGGCAAATATTACTGGCCAAGTAACGCGAAATATGTGTACACGGTGCGCACGTATATATGTGTGTGTCTGTACGTGTATAAAATGACGTTGATACGTAAGCTGGCAATGTCCTCGAAAACTGAAATAGTTATGACTTGACTTTAAAGAAAGACTTAGAAAGACCTGACAGATAAACTTACGTAATTTTGTCAAGCCGCGATGACAATCACAAATCCACGACCGCCTCTCTTGTAACGAACGTTTGAAAAATGTGATTGAGATTGATATTCGGAGACAAGAGCGACGTGCGTATTACGCGACATACGGTAAAAAAATCTTCTGTCCAAGTGTTAACATTTCTTTGTGTGTTACCAACTTTTGACTGTCATTTTAATGCAAAATTAATATAGCTCATGTCTTACCATTTTCGTGACGTTTTCATATATTATATTTATATCAATTTAATAACTTAAACGTATTTCGCGCGTATCATTTAAAAATAAAATATTATTTCGTGCTCTTTTACAGTTGATTAGTTGATTAGTTAATTTGACAAAATTGTGTTTGTTATCTCAACATTTTGCGTTTAATCGATGTTCACCATATATATGCGTTAGGATAACATATTTCATATTTCAGTGTGATTAACAAAGATGTAAAATTTACTGAATATCATTAATTACATTTTATACGCTAAAATTTACAGACAAGTTGTGTTAATTTTACCCGCAGTAACAATTACCATCTTGAATCTGAGGTAATACGAAATATGTGTGTAGCTAAAATATAGCAGTGGTATAATACGTAAGATAATGATTCAAAATCCAAAGTTCGGATTCGAGTCCCATCAGTGGCAAATACATTTTTCAGATATTAACTAAATCAATTAAATGGCACGTAACTAAAAGAGTATTTCGGGCATAATCATTGACGATATTATTCTCCTTAAGAACGCGATTAAAAAAAAAGTGATGAATTTTTTGCGTGAAAATAATATTTATCACATTTGACATTATAAATATGTCTATTTAATTAACATCAAATGTTACTATTACGGATAAAATTTAAGTCAAAATTTTTAATGTCATGTGTTAGAAGAAAATATGTAAATGTCAATTCATTAATATTTTCAATTTGCAAAAAAATAACATATGACGAATGAATTATAACGATTTAAAATTTAGAATGGACTTTCTGGAACATGCGTAAAAAATGTTAAAATTAACATTTTATTTTTGACTGTGCACATAGAATTGTAACGATGATTGTTAAATATGAAATATGAAAGATGAAAGGTCAATTTAATTTCAGACCGACATCGGTTTGTATAAAAATTCACTATCTGGTTGAAAAATCTTATTGATGACATTCAGAGAGATTATTTCTCACAAATAAACGTTATCGTAAAAATTATTTTAATACAATACCAACCGCCCTCGAAGAGATTTCATTCTTTAAGAGATCATTAGTCAACCGATCAGCCTGATTTTTCTATAATTCTGGAGAAATTCTGTTCGGCGTTGAGTTTTGAGATTTCACGTTAATAATTTATATGTTACAAGAGTTGTAGAGTATCAGTTTCATAATGTTATTGAGCGTTGCTTATAAAAAATATGCATCCTCGTGAAGCATTGACGATGTGTTATTGATAAACACAATTCGAGTATGATCATTCGTATCTACATTCTTAAAAAATTACATCAAGTATATATTAGTGTATATATGTTTGATATACATAAAAAACGAATAAATACGAAAACATATAATCTGTATCAGAATTCGGAGGATACAGAGGTCAGTAAAATCGAACTTATCGTATTCATAAAGTATTCGGACGGATATTCACGCAAGGTTATATCTTCTATTTAAAGAACACGGCCTCGATAGAATTCTATTCAATAATATGCAAAGATCTAACTGTTGTACTAAAAAAGACAAGAGCGTAAGTTCAAAGCAAACATTGTGTCGCCCGAATATTTACGAGAACGTATATTCAATTCACTTGTCTCGAGTGTCTCTTTCCTACCGAGACGTAAGAAAGATCTTCAAAATATTTTATCGGTAAATATTATATATATAAAAGAATTTTAATTTCAAAGATATGTATCACGATCGATCGTTACTCCACTCCGATATTTCCCATGATATTCGCGAGTATCTAATTTACGATGTATATATTTGATGTATATCAAATATCGTCAAAATATATTCGTATCTCCGAATCTACGCGCCATTTGCGCTAACGATAACTTTATTTTAAATATGGCCGCTGTACGCTGTTGTACCATTCCCGAAGGCGGGATGTAATTAGGATTTAAAAACATTTTGTTATTGTAAAATACGAATCATACGCACAAATAAAACATATACAATTATTATTATTATTATGAGTGATCAAATGATCGTGTCCCTACAAATATAGCGTAATTTCGGGACATTCAAAGTACGAAAGTAACTTAGCCTCGCCATTATTTGCAAGCACTGATCCCGCGATCGGAAACATTTTTCCTATAGATAGATTATAAAGAGCCGAATTCAGCAAAATACATGCCGATCTTCATATCCAGCGACAAACGTCGGCACCTAATCGGGCTAAGGCGACTTTCTCGAGACGGACCCGGTTGCTCTCATAACTCGGAGTGAAGTAACCGTCGAGCTGGCGTACTTTGGTTATACGCACGAAAGGCGGCTCGCTAAATGTAAACACAACGGCGGCGCGAGGCGTCGCGCGCGCGATGTCCGGACGAACGTGTAACGTAAATACACCGAAAACACGCTCGCGTCCTTACGCGGTCGGCTCGGCCGTTATCCGATTAAGAAAGAGAGAGATGGAAAAATCTCGTATCGAGATACTCACCTGAAGATCATGACAGCCATTATCCCTGTGACTGGCAGCACGTATCACCCCCGCACGCCAACCCCACTCACTAATCTTATTCACCTTCGGCTTGGTGAAACCACTCACCGAGAGAAACCTCTTTCCCACGATCTCCTCGCGAAACTTGTACGCCATATTACGATCGGTAAACCGCGGCGTGCCGAATCCGCGACTTCGGATCGCCACAGCCGGGTCTGCCAGTCACCCTTTCCCTCGCTCGCGTCCCCCCCCNCTCGTCCCCGCTTCTCTTCCGTCTTCTCTCTCTCGCTCACTCACCACTCCCGGCCCCCTGCCCCCCCTGTCAACGACCCGGTTTTTCCGTCTAACCTCCGAGGAGCGTGCCTCGCCCCCCAGAAGTAAAGAAAAACAACAACGGACGCACGCACCGCCACGGCGCGAGGGGGGACGCAACGTCGGACCCTGTCACGAGCGATCACTATTCCTCGGCGACACAAGGCACCATTCCGCGACTCCGACTTCTTCCTGTCGCGATCACGAAGGGCCATCGAACAACGGGGCCATGAGACGCGCGGCGGCGGCAGCTTCTCTCGTATTCTCTCCTCTCCTCTTCGTTTACGAAGCACACGCTCCACTGCCACTCCTTTCTCCCGCTTGTATCCGGACGCGCGCTAGAGGTTTCTCTCCGCGAGAGTGGCCACGAGACTCCTCGCGCGAATCCTAACGTGTTTCTCTTCTCCCTCTCTCTCTCTTTCTCCCTCGCTCTCGCTCTGTCCGGCCGTGAGCCTTTGCGCGCGCGATCACCCTTCGTCGCTCACTTCACGATGTTTTCTCTCCGTTTCTGCCGGCGCGCGCGCGACAATCTTTGCGATAAGAGAGACGGAGAGCGAGAGCCCGCGTCTCCACCTGTGCGCGCCTTCTCCTGTGTGTGCTTCTTTACTGGCGATGTGTGTATTCTGACGATCGGGTCCACAACACCGGACCGACGTGTGACAGAAGGAGGCAGAAAGAGAGAGAGAGAGAGTCACGGGGCGATCCGTCCCTCCTCCGTCCCAGGGCACTGTTGACAACGGTGACGGTTCGCGTTACTGAGAGATCAACCGACTGACCGGACACACTTTCGACTTCCGGGCGCGCACCGGGTGTAGCACTGGACACTACACTACGCGGCGGCAGACGGTAACGGCAGTGGCAGCGCAGTAACGAAGTACTACTCCGAACGGTACCAGTGTGAACGTGAGAGTAACACACACATGACCGGCCAGTGATATCGCGTAGCGCGCACTGCGGGCGGACGGCAGGGAGGCACGGCTCCTTCCCGCGGCCCGTACACCCTCCCCCCGTTGCGCTCCCTCTTTCCCTCCCGGCTCACCTCCCCAGCCGCGATCCGACATCTCCCCTCCGCGCGATTCGAGCGAGCGCGCGCTCTCTCCCCCCAGTCCTTTCCAACACCGCAGCACAGCGCCGTGCCGCGTCGCTCCTCGCCACCCATCGCACGAGAGAGCGCCACGGGGGTGGGGTGCTTAGGGCCGTAGCACCGACCGCGAGAAGCGTGGGGTCGCGCGCGCGGGTGGCCGACGACGCCACGGAGGTGAGCGGGGCTGAGCGAGTGGGCGCCTGGGGGAATCGCCTTCTCCTGTCGCGACACGCACACGCGCTGCTCCACGTTCCGCGCCTGTATTCACGCATCGACGTGCCGCCCGATCTCCCGGTTTCTTCGCCTTCTGGAAGCGAAGAGAGGATGTCTGCCTTTTGGACGAGTCAAGAAGTCGTTGACGAGAGCGTTCGGTACTCTTGTCCGGCTCGCTTCTCTTCTGAGGTAACAAATCACGACGGCGGCACTTTTTTCTTTCGATGTCAAATTTCTGCGAATGCGAGTATGCGAACAAACTTTTTCTTCGTGTCTGGTATATGTGAGGTTTTCCGTTTAATTATATACAGAGATTTTCTAATTGGACGTTTTCTTCTTCGTTGCGGAATTTGTGCTTGTTTGCGCACTTGCACTGGAAAACGTTTCGCCGATAGGATTTTCCTGCTTTTTTCCTTCTCCTTTTCTTAGTCAGTTTTTTTAGTTTTCCTTTTCTCTCCTCCCGTGACTAGAGAATTTGTGTGTTTACGTGGCTGGCGGCGAGCCGGAAAACGTTTTATGGTCGTAATTTTTGGAGAAGGTGAATTGTTTGAGAAAGTTTCGGTAAAACGTGAGTTATTGCGTGATGTAAAACGTTCCAATCACGATGTAATATATAATGCGCAAAAATTCGAAGTTTACCGTTAAAAACAACAGTTTTCATTATTGACTTAATTTTCAACGATGTGCCGAATTTTTCCCGGGGAGAATTCAGAAATCAAATTTTAAGCCGCCGATTTAAGATTGAAACGCAAAATTCGAAATATCGCGGGAAAATTTCCGAACAACGCACGGCGCAGTTGTCTCGAAATTAAATTTCCCAGAGGGAACTTGACGTGAGGATACACGAGGGTACGTCAAGCATACTCGATCGAGCAAGGGTTGACGCGGAAATGAAATTAAATCGTCGTCGATTAAAGCTCCTTTAAATCCCGAGGTACGTGCCTGGCGTCACGTGACGAAAACACCGCGTGACGTCACAAGCGCAGCAGCAGCCAGCTGCCAGTCCAACATGGCTGACCTGTGAGCAGCGGTGCTACAGACGGCCGTCCGCATTTAGTCGTTCGTTTCTACCGTTCGCGCGCGTCCCGTCGTACCGCAGGACCTGTTAATATGATATCGTCGATCGTCTCGCGTCTCGTCATGTGAGTATTCGAGCCGCTGGTCGCCGTTAACGGCGGAAAATCGCGGGGGTTGAAACTGCACCCGGGCCATCGCCATCGTCCGCCGTCCGAGCGTTCTCGAGAATCTGTCCGTCCGGTGCAGGGTTTATTTTTACCCTCGCGGTCTACGTCCACGTGTGTCTCGTCGGTGTGTTCCACCGATTCGCGCTTAGCACAGTGAATTCCATCGGCTACCTTCCGAGCGTTCGCCTCTCGAATCGGCTCGTCGCTATAGATACGTGTGTATACGTATATGTATACCCGTCTTTGTCTCCCTCTCTGTCTCTGTCGCACGGCAGCTCGCCGTCATGACAAAGGAAACAAAGTACGAACGCTGGAAACTCTTCGAAGTCGAGGCATCACATCGGCCAGCTGATAAGGTGAGACAAACGGACGAGCTGTGTCTTGGAACAAGCAACGACGGAGAGCGAGGTCTCTCCGAGGGGATTGTGTCATCGCGAAAACCGGGTATCGGCATTCCCATGTTTGGTAGGACCCTCGTCGCAACGCGTTCTTCGTGGCGAAGAAGGAATCGGAGGAGTGTCGCAAGAGACCGGAGGATTTAAATCCGGCCTGCGGGAACGAGGAGGGGACACCGTCGGTGGAATCGGAGCCGCGCGAAGGTAAGGATCAATGTCATCCACGCGAATCGATGCGCAGCCGAGAGAGTCGGTTAAACGCGGCGAAGAAGCGGTATTGTCGCCGGACGAACGTCATTCAGATGCCGCGACGGGCGGGGAAATCCAAAGGGGGAAGGGGAACATCTAATTTCTCTAATTAACGCGTATTGTTGAGTCAGCGCGAAAGTGAAAGCGAGTCAGCGCTTGTCCCGCAACGGTCTGTTATGGTAAGGACCTAACCTAACCCTAACCTAACTTTCGCATTTGTAGCGTCGGATGGACGGACGTTACGACACTCGGAGCGCGATTATCGGTGTGCTGTGTTACGCACACGCTTGTGGAAACCGAGGTGGATTACACAACAACGCGCGCTGCCTTGTTATTTATTATGTTATTGAGAAGTTAAGCGCATCTCTCCTTCTCTCTCTCTCTCTCTTTGTCTGTTTATCCGTCGATTGCGACTTCTTCTTCCCTCTCTGCGAAGCTGTTTCACCTCCCTCGCGAATATGATACATATTTTCAACACGTAAGACGTGATTCTTCCGCACCCCGAGTAGATTAGACTCGCGGAAACGTGATTCGCGATAGGAAAGGAGCGTTCGAGAGCGTTTCTCGAGAAAGCAACCGCGTCGGGCAGCATCTCGCGCGCACGATAAACAAACGACGCGACCGCCGTCAGCTGATCCGAAAGCTACGTCACACACAGAACGGCGGCGGGTCGTTGCACTCTTCGCGCCGTTCGCTCCCTCGCTAAGAGGTACGCTTTGTTTACGGCGTGTGTCCGGCGGCGCACGCACGAACGGCGTGCGACAATGTGCGTGAACCGTCCGCGCGATCCTTCGAAGCCGGCGGCGTGCGACGCTGACTCACGGCCGCACGCTGCACTTGACGATGAATTAGGACGAAACGTAGAAATGTGAGCGTGAGTGGTGTAAACGACGCGTCGATCGTACGGAGAATTCGTTCGACGAGCTGGATAATACGGCCGCGTCTTTGCGCTTAAGACGCTCCCTACGGAAAGAGGATTCTCGCGTAAAACACGTGAAGCGCTTCGCAAAAAGCGCATCCGGTTTACCAAACGCGTCCGGGCTATTCCGCGACGCGGAATATAATCTACTATATGTACGTTTCCTCCGGTGCATATTCCATTACCGTGCCGTCTATTTGCGCGCACATGGTACTCCGCGACGACTTTATGGAAAATGCAAAACCACACTTTTCCCTAGAGAAGAATAGTATACAGGACCACGTCGCGGAAGCACGAGTACACGTTCGAACGATGGCTCCGTTAAATTATTTCGAGCCAGTTCTCATTAGTTATGTAACTTTCAGTGTTAAATATTTCAATTATTAAGCTGCAAAGTGAGACGCCCTATTGAAGTGGGAGTTCCGCTTCAAATTAATTAACGAGCGAAACTTTGTTGAGCTTTTAATTTTTAACGTTACACCGCCGGGTCTCCATCGGAACATTTTCTTTTCGAAAAATCCTCTCTCAATGTTTCGTCCGCTTTTATTCCACTCAGCCGAACACGTCGCGTGAGGCGAGCTAGGTTTCTGTTAGTATGTATGGTTCAGGGTATCCTGACCGACGATCGGATATCCTTTAATCCTTCAGGATCCAATGGTTTTGCTCCGAAATTACTTTTTTTGAAAAGTTCAGTCCCGGTAGCCGCGCTAAAACGGGAGCTCGAAAAAGGATTTCCGAGCGAAACCCGGTTGGGCTTTAAAGGGTTAAGCTCGCTTCATCTTCCTGTTCCGATCTGTGTATCGAGCGAGTTCGTCTCGATCGACATGGAAATAACGCTCGACGTTGAGCGTGACAGTGTCTTAGCAACAAAATAGCCGATCTTTGCGATTGTTTCCATTCCCGCGCCTCACCGCGAACCCTTCGAAGAGGAAATCTCCGCGCGGCGGAAGGAAACGGGCACATCGGGAGAGAAAGAGATTCTTCTTGTTACACCAGAAGAAGAAACTTGGTAGCTCGTTGGATCGATGCCCGGTTGGCAACAGGAGGGTGGTGCTTCCTCGGCTCGTACGAAGGGCGCCCATGTGCGATCCTGTACAGGGTGTCTCGCGTCATCGCTGAATAAAAATATTCTCACTCTCGATGAGATTCCCTTAGGCTAGCTTGGGGTTCAGGTATTTCTTAATGGTAACTTGTTTCTTTGAAAAGAAACTTTACCTCTCTGATGAAATTCTGAGGATATTTGCTATAGAAATATGAAGAGACATTTGTGGGAAATGAAGATCTATGGTGAAATTTCCACTAATAAGATGGAAAGTCGGAATTTAGTGTGAAATGCACGGACAGAATACGATCCGTTATATTTTCCGACGACGTCAGGACACTCTGTATGCACGTATGCATTCGTCCACCTACCTCCGGCGTACACCCATGAGGCTAGAAGGTTCCTAACACCGGCGCGAATCAATATTCCGTACACCCTCGCACGGGAGATCGCGTTAACCTTTCTCGCCCCCGTCGCGGCGCCCTCGACGTCCACTCGACCGTCGTGAGGAGCGACGGGGCAGCTTGTTTAGCTCTCCCCACGGTCTCGTCCTACCGCACTCGTCGGGTCGTCGAGAGGAAGATAACGCCGGGGGACGTATATTTATGTCGGACGGCGCGAAATTCTTTAACATCAGACGTGACTCTTGTTTCGAGCCGCGATTAACGAACACTGAAATCGATAGGTGGGTCTCGACACTCGCCGTGGCTACATTTCGGCGAGAGAACGCCTCTCGTGCTCGTATTTTTTGCGCACTAATTATCCACCCGGAAAAATTCGCTCTGGTACCCGATTATATTTGGAAATCCTGTCGATTGTGTGCTGCAGTAAAATACTCGCCAAATAGTTTGCAAATTGGCAAAGCACTAGTTGCGAAATTGAGAAACTTTGTATTTTTCACGGTAACCCCACGATAGCCTCGCGCTAAACGTGTGTAAATCACACGTCGTGCGCTCAAATTCCCGACCATGCGAGGTTGATATAATTATTTCAAGAGTTGTGAAGGTATAAAAGTAAAAGCACAATGCGCAAGATAAGCGGTATTATTATAGCGTTAAACTAAACCTCGTGCATTATTTATGATTTTCCTGCATAAATCCCGCACTTGCTCGCCGAACGTCGTTGATCTCGTAACCCGCATTCTACATTCATTTCCACTTTGCATATCGGGAATAACGGCCGCGTTATTACCCTACGCGCCGCATCCGGCTATGCGGCGACTTTTGAAGTCACGGGTATACGCAAGTATCTTGATACGCAAAAACCACGCGCACGTGTATGCGTGCATGCGTTGCGCGTTTGTGGGTTGGAAATTTCTGTATTATAAAACAATTGTACCGCCGTGTATAACTCGCTAGGTTTTTTTATTACGTGCGACCACGCGATGCACTCTCGTGGCGAAGGGAAATCCGCGTGGAAAGGCTTCGCATATTTCAAAAGACTGGTAACGATGTCGGGAAAAAGAAGAAAGGTAGAAGAGAGAGAGAGAGAGAAAAAAGAAAAAAGTCATGTAAACGCATCGTGGTAATATTCACGGCCGAATCTACTTCGGGATTCTCTGAGCCTCGTGACGTCATTACCCTCATTAGAATAATTGAGAATGCCGCTCGCTAATTACGATGGGAGAGTCCCTCGGCGCAGCGCATAATTTTTTCCGTTGTCTCCTACGTCGAATCCGCGGACTGGGACTTCCGCCCGGAAAATAAGAAGGAAATTTCAGCGGGATTCTGTCGTCCCGTTAATTATGACAGCCTTTAGCCAACGGCGTGTGGGAATGGGAAAAGCTGGAACTTTCATTACGATCGGTGCAGTGTTTTCTCCTTCGCCTCTTTCCGGAAAAAAGGGACAAATCGGAGATACATGTGCCTGATTAAATTATGTGTTAATTATGCACAGTGCTTGTAAGAAACTGTAATAACTAATCGAATTAAGTATACACTTGGAAAGCAAGAAAACTTTCTGATCTCGAGACAATTAGCGTCGTTACATTTTCATATTCTTTCGTGATGAATTAAATTTACATAATGAGAAGAATCCAGAGTCGAAATTTCAGTTCTATATTAAGTCTTTATAGATCTTCTATCGTCCTCCTTTTGATATTAGAAATGGAGAGTTATTTCCGTTTTCTTCACTTAAAGATTTAATGTAGAACTAAAATTTCGAGATATGCCCGTAAAAAAATCTTGAGCAACGTGCACGATTATATGCGAGCTTCTGTCAAAACAACCGTTTTCGGCATCGTTCCGTATTCTCACGGATACTTTACAATTATCAATTTTCTCGAACGCAACGGCGTCTCATCTTCGATGCGTCGAAGGATTCGCGCGTATCATTGATTATTCCGTTACGCAAATTCCTAATTACAACCTCGAGCGACCGTCGTAAGTACGGACGCGGCTTTACGACAATAAATAAGGCCGTACACGGGGCAGTTTGCAATTTTACGTTAGCGCCTCGCGGCGCGCAGCCCGTCATTAGCGGTCGTAGATTAATATTAAAACCCATTTATCCCGTGGCAAATTTTATCGCCGCTTATGCGCCGACCGAAGAAGCAATTATTCGCGGGAGCTCCATCAGCGTTAAGCATTCCCTTCGAGGTGCCGAGATTGCGTCGCGATTTGCATCTCGATTCTTGTTCCGGTTCTATTAAAATAATATGTCAAGGTTCGAAGCGGATGCTAATATAATTTCACGTATCGTTGCATTCGCCGTATCTCGCCCTCTCAGTCAAGCCGCGTTTTCTTATTTTTCCCAGTTAAGCAATGCTCACGTCCCGCAAAACTTCTTTCATCCAACATCCAACTTCTTGCGAAAAACAGCATCGTGCCGAGCTCGTTACACCCATATCATCGCGGTATGATTCGCGGGCTGGATTTCCATCGGCTGTCAGTCACGTTATCAAGAAGCGAGTCACGCGAGCGGCTCCCTTCTCAAGTGACGCCATTATAGTGGAGGATATTGAACCGTGCACCGCAGATAGTCGTCCGTGACGCAGTAACGTTCCCCTTCTCCTCTCTCCGTCTCTTTCTCTCCCTCTACTCGCGATGATGAAAACGCGACTGAATGACTGAAAAGGGACAGCTTTCGAAACCGGTGTGGTAGAATCGGATCTCGCTCCAGTTTCCAGAACGAGAACACGCGAGCGTTTTCGACGAAACGAACGGGGAAGTAATCTCGCGCGTCGCGAAGAAAAACGCCTGCGCCCCTCCGAAAGTTTTCATCTTTTCCCCGATGCCTGCCGAGGAAGGAGGAAAGGAAAAAGTTTTCGAACCGCGCTTTCGGCCGATGCGAGCCCGCTCGCCGAAGTCTCGCGCGCCCCGTTACTACCCTCGCCGTCGTGATTTATGCCCCCTCCCCCCCCCCCGCTCTCGTATATAATTACGCCATTTTCTCGCGGGGCAAACTGTATTTCTTCGTCCCTGGAGACGCGCCAGGAAGCAAAAGTGCATGTCACAGGGGTGCAGTCGGGGCTGCACCGTTGGAGCGTGAGGAAGACGGAGTGGGGACTGTCCGGCGAAGAGAAGACGAGGTAGGAGGCGAGCGAAAGGACGACGGCATGCACACGAGCGAAGGGGGTTTGCCAGGGTGATGACCCTTTGGGCGTACCTCGAAACCCTACGTCCTGATATCGGCGCGATGTTCTCCCTCACATGAACGGACACACGCGAACCGTCTCTTTCCCCATACATCACCCTTCCTCTCCTTCGACCCGGTATTTGGCTCTCTCTTTCTTCTCGCTCCTAGATCTCTCTCTCTCTTCTTCCTTGTCTCTCCGTTCCTTCGTCTCATTCTTTTATCTTTACGCGGGTGGGCGGTAGGTAGTTCGAGCGCGTGGGCAGACGGGCGGAAGAAAAAGAAAGGATCTCTTCTCTCGCGAGGATTCGTGCCGGAACGTCGAGCATTCAGACCTTCGGGATGTCCCTTCGGGATTTCCTTTCCTCGCTTGCTCGGCGAGAACGTATCGCGAGCGTGACGAGGGAGAGGCAGACGGGGAGGGCACACTGGTTCTCTGTAATATTTATCGATCGACGTACCTGTCCGCGACTATCCGGTGTAAAGGCTAATTCGTATGCAAGCGCTCTGATTGCGCTCGGTGTACGTAGACTATTTGCGGGGTACACATAGTACTAATCATTATACCTGCGTGTTTGTGCATCACACGATGACACACCAACAGCCGGTGTCTAAATGCGTCTTTGCAACTAAATAATGAAATCGAAGCTCCGTTGAAGGAAAGTTGCTTCAACCGAGGATTAGCTTCGTCGGCCATTAGCAATCTTGATTCGAACAATTGAGCGATCAACTGCGACGACTATTGATATTTACACACGCGTGCGTTTCGTCAGTTGCACCGGCAGCTCTCTGTGTAGTCTCACTTTCGTCGCGAATCGTTAAACGTTCGTTCACCACGTGCGAATTCTGGCCGGCCCCGTTTAGAATGAGCAAGTGCGCACCAGCGTGGGAGGTCCGTGATCCTGCGGCATCGATGTTTACAGGTTCTTTTATAGAACGGATTTCCCAACGCTTCATCGCGCTGCACCGCGTGTATGCATGTGCGCGTAAACTTTTTGTATATATCGAGCCGAAACGCCGCGGGAGAAGTATAACAAAGCCAGAGAATCGGGACACAGATTACAATGGGAAGTCATATTTCTCTAGAACAGGTAAACCCCTCTGTATCGTTAAAAGTCTCCGACTTCGTGTGCGAATAAACGAAACGAGAGAAGCGCGTCCTCGGATGTCCTCAATAACGGTAAACGCGATTTAATCTCTTCGCGAGAACTAACTCCCATCTCTCTCTCTCTCTTTCTTTCTTCATTGCGCACACTCTATATATTTACATACGAATTCTGGAAACCCGAGGTTCATCGCGCCGCTCTCCTTTCTTCTCGAATAATATTTCTCTTCGAAACGTCGCCCCGATGTATCACGCGCTCCAGAAATATTTTCACTTCGTGAAAGCGGGCATTTTTTTTTCCCACCGCTCCCCGCAGTGTTCAATGTGTTCGTCTCGTCTCGCTTCCCACTCATCGCGTCTCTTTCTTCTTTCCACTACTCGGCGCCCTCGGTCGACGCATTGGGAAAGACGATGCGTCGACGACGACGACATTGTCAGCGCTCCGCCGTTTAAATATAAACCCGAGCGCAGAAGTGGCCGGCTTCCAGTTGGGGCGTCGCGACGCTCGTGGGATAGACACGCGAGAGACAAAAAGCTACCTCCGGTCCTAGAAGTGCAAAGAGTACATCTCGGTTCGTGCGTGCGTACGCGTGTCAAAAGCACACGCACTCTCCGGATCGGATTTGGCGCCCTCCGACGAGAGTACCTCGTCGTTGCGTTCGCCATGCAGACGTCACGAAATTCAGAGGCGAGCTGCGGATCCTTCATCTTGAAATTCGGACTCGGAAACTTCTAAAGTAGAACAATGCTGCTTTAGACCATTTTGACTAGCCGCGCTAAAGTCAACGGCGCACGAGCGAAATCGTCAACTTTCAGATAAAACGTACCGTAAAATTTTATCTCTCGCTGCTCGGATTTTGAAATTTAAAATAGAACAATGTCGCTCTGAATTACCGCAAGATATAGCCAAGGTTATCGCCTAGGTTAGCATGGCGAGAGCAAGATTCCGCAGTGTTCGACTCCTCGGCACAACCGGCCTCTGTGACATATCGTGACCGTTTGATTTTGGACCTGAACATTTGAAGTAGTGGAATTTGCGCCTCGTTCACCCGGCAGAATTCAGGACAACGTCCGAGAGAGATCACGAGGCCGCGGACGACGTCGCAAATAGAAGACGGTGAATGCGCCGGCGGTGGCGTTGAGAATAAAACGCGGCGACTGTCTTTCTTAAATCGGCCGTCGGATTCTCGCGAACGTTCGATCGGCGCGACGGCAGCGATTAATCATCGTCATTATCCGAGCGCTGCATCCGAGAGAAAGGCGATGCCACTGACGAGGGAATCAACGCCGTCGACGCCAGAATGTCGTATCCTTGATCCCCGCGCTTCGCCCCGGCGAGCGGTTTAGTGCCTGTCCGTGCATTCGCCCTGAATGGGAGATTTATTAAGTAACACTCGGCTTCGGCATCGCGAATAATCGAACGTGCGATTTGCACAGGCGTGTCGAGCCGTTCACGAGCACAGCGAGTAGAGCGGGAATCAAAAGTGCCGGCCGAGAAGAATGTCCAGCGTTGGAGTTCAACCCCTTGATTCTCCATCTGCGCGGTAATTCAAGCGATCGTCGTAACGCGCCGTTGACGACATGTCCTCCAGAGTCAAACAGCAGATTCGCATAACGATCTTCTTCAACGACGGCGTCGTGGTGATTTACATCTGAACATCGACCACGGCGGAGCGGAATAGAAGAGACCTGTCGTCGGGATCGGCGGGGGAACTCGCGAAAATTCCAAGGAGCGAAGACGGCCGGCCGGCAGGATCAAGGAAAAGAAGGTGGAAAAGGGAGCACAGTAGCGTAGGAAAGATGAGCATACCTCTCTTTGCGCCACTGCTTAGAAAAAGTTAGTCGAATTACTTAGCCGGTCGTTGCACCGTGGCTGGCCGCTTCGACGTGACGATAAAGGAACCGATCGGGCGTGCACAGGATCGACCAACCACGAAGCGACTGCTCGGCCGCGAATAAAAAGCGCGGTAGCGATCTAGCGCGACAATCGGGTCGAGAGAAAGTGAGCTTATCGTGTGAGCGCGAACCCGAAGGATACACTCCTGTGTGTCTTTATGCGGGGGCAAGGATTGGAATTGAAGCGCCGCCGTGATCGAAATTTTCAACGTCGACGTTGAAAAACGTTGGATAATCCGATAATTTGCCGGTCTAACGTCTAATAATGTTATCATGCGATCGTAGGAATAGTTCAGTTATTCGTGTTACTGTTGATAAAGAATCGAGAGACGCATCAGTATTCTGTACCGACGTACGCACGATCGATCAATTCTCCCGTCAGATTAGAAATTAGGTGCGGCTCTCTATCCCCCCTCTCTCTCTCTCTCTCTCTCTCTCTCTCTTTCTCTTTTTCACCGTGAATATAGATATGTTACTATAAATTTGCGTTTTATTCAGTTATGGGAATGTTGGGATATTAGCTTGTAATAAGATATGTGACCGAATTGGTAAGAACCGGCTAGAGCGAAGCAATAGAAATATTTCGAAGATTAATTGCGACGTACTTGAGATAAATCGTGGATCTGGGGGAAATAGCGAGAGAGCGACGCTGACGAGGAAGGATTGGTGGATAACTCCCGAGAGCGTTCGGGTTTTACTGGACTTAGCGAGCCATTTTGTCGGATGAGTTCTGTACTTTCTAATCTAGCGAGTATTCTGCCCGCACTGCCTTTTACTAATAGGCGATCAGCTGGTGAACGTCTCAAACCGGTGCAATTGAGGCCATTGCAGCGGACTCGGTGCATCACTTCTGCACCGAAGGAGCATCTCCGCGACGCTCCTGCCACCGCGATCTCTCGTTCGACTCGGTCGAGTACGTCGTCCTCGTGGTCGTGTTTCATCCTGTTTCGTCTTTCTTTCGCGAATTCAGGTAGAAAATCCGCGTGTGCGCGCGTAAAATTGCCTCAAGGTTCGTACGTGCAAGCTTTTTCGTGCGACTTTGCCGGACGGACCAACATGACGTGCTTCTTGCCGCCCAAGCGAGCCACACCAGTGCTCGTTCCGGCTGTGGCTCATTATTCGCGCAATTTTCACGCGCCGATTTTCAAGCGAGTAACGGTCGTCAACACGGTATCCGTGGTTTTTCTACCCTCCCCTCTGAAAATTACGCCCAAGTCATAAGACCGACTTGCTGGGAAGCTTCCTAATTGCGGATACAGCTGTTGCATCGCTCGGAGATATCAGGGAGAATTATTTCGCAAGTTCCTAATCCCGAATATTGCCATCGTATACATTTTTTAGAGAATTTAAACGGGCCGAGTTACGTGACAAACGACGAGCGAGATCGCCCTCGTTAGAAAATCCAAGAGATAAAATGCTCTACGCATATTCGTTCTAAGTACTGTGAATGACAATCGTTGCGAATTCATTCGCATTTTTTGCATTTTACGTGCCGCAGGATACGTGAAGATGTATACTTTCCACTTGTGCGAAATTCAATTATGCGCGGCTGAGATAAGTCCAATTCCGGGAATACGTCGGAAATAGTCCCGATGCGCGGTTACTTCGATTCGACATTAATATTCAAGAAGTAACGCAGATTCCTAGAATGCATCCGAATGGTATTCCTCCGAGGGAGATTACGACGAGCTAATCGGCTAGGAAAGATATTAGATTGTGTAAGATTGCGGGAGAGATACATGTGCTCGTCGCGTACTTCCTGCACAGCAACCTTGAGAGCGGAATTATAATCGTAATTGTATAATGCGTCACACACACACACACACATCGTCGACCTGTATCGCGTAGTAACGCTAAAGTTCCGGGGTGCGATAAAAATTAGGCAATATTTTAATATCTGAAATTTGAGAGAAAAGAAGGGTATATCCTGTACGCACAATTGACGATGGTCTCAACTTTCCAACACGTCGAAGTCATGTAACGTCGTGTTTGCGCGTATTCATGCATGATCATGGATTATCAACATTTTTATATGACATTAAATTAACAACTGCCTGAATATGATATTAAATCTGTCTATCTTGACCGCTGCGTTGTTTATCAACCCACTCGATTCGAGACGTAACAGTTGTCTGTATTATCTCGTTTAAAAATATAATATCCGCGTGAATAATGATTGCGCCAACATGATTACATCTGCAACTGTATTGCCTTTTCATCTAGAAAGTTATTATTATACAACCAAGTCGTGCGCCAGAAACGTTACCACTCTGCAACCAGCAGTTTTAGTTAATGTACGTTAATATCTGCGATTAGAGTTGCAAGAGAAACTTGTTGATAATTAGAAATGCGATTATCCTTTGCTAAAAGTATACACTTATCCACTTGTGATCGATAAAAAGCCGCCGGCTTACCATTAGAGTAAGATCATTATCTCGCCGCGAACCATTCGAAATATTCGGCGCACGTACGGCTTTCGGTTAGAAACGAGGAAATTGATATCTGTTCTTTTTGTTCCCTCCGCGGACTCCATCGTGGGCCTTCAAGGCCGATGAGCTGGCGGTATAATGGATGGCATCTATCCCGTGACTCGTTGTAATTCCGAGCAGGCAGCTTCGAATGCCTCTCAAATTTGGAACAAATCCAGAAGATTCAACGTCTAAAAGTCTCGCTTTGACGACCATGAGCGCTTTCCTTTCTTCCCTCTCGGGATTAACGCAATAAATTATCAACGAGTAAAGCGTGAATAACGAGCGATGCAAAATCATCGTATTGCTTCGCTTCGTCGCTGAAATTTAACGATCACTGGCACGTGTCAAGTTAGCCGGTAATGTTAGTTCTCATTCGCCGTGTTTGTGCATACGCGTATGTAATCGCAGATATTATTCAATGCTTGTCAAAATATTAAAATGAGAGGGTCAGTGCGATGCGTGACGTTACTTTGACGCATCGCGTAATTTAAAGGAGCGCCCTCGTAATTCGTTGTCGTGTTATTCGTTATTAGATTAGATTGATGCTCCTCGTGCCCGTCCCGAAATAACTGCGCACACCCTCGTCGCTGTAATTTTGCTCGTCGCTTGTCTATCGATGACCCGCGATGAACCGTCTTCATTGTATTTCTTCAAACGAGCGTTTGTGTAAAACGGATATAATAGTGCGCGACAAAGTCATTAATACAGAGCCAGATCGCAGCAAATTACCTGCATAACGGAAGTTACTAATAAGTATTTATAAAGAACTATTTATTAATTAATACCTTATTCGCAGGAGAGCGTTTTAGCGAAAACCTCGCGACGATAGGAGCTTAACCCATTAGCTGCCACGATCCCCATTTGGGGATCAAAACAAAACATAATTTGAATATAATTATACTGTTACACAACTTTTTGTGCATATATATAACTTATCCGGCCAAAAATTTCAAAAAAAAATTTGGCAGTTAATGGGCTAAATCGCATCGCATATTGATGAAATCATCGAGTTTTGATTTACGGCTAATTTCTTCTCCGTGTATTCTCTATTAGACCTCACCCGGCGTCCCATTTACAGTTTGCCGGTAACCTCGCACGTGTTTCTTGCAAGGTACTTCCGTCCAATATCTATCCGTGCCAGATGCTTTTTACGCTCTGGCGTGAGAAGAAATATCATTCTCTTACGCGGCTCAAAGAGGGATATGTAAGCGTTTTCCCCGGGTAACATTGAAACGTCTCAAGTGCACCGTACTTTCCAACTCCGTAATAATTCTGCCACGCTTTCATATTTCATAGGTAAGTTACGAACATTAGCGTCGATAGAGTCGTTAATACTTGATACGCTCTCGTGTAAATGCGTAACATCTGCGGAAACAGAGAACAAGCGGCAGAAATACGCCGGGTTTCCGCCTAATGTCAGGAACTTCGTTATCACGTTGAAGACGATACTCGCGGTTAAACGAGGCGTGACGGAATTCAGGCTACGCGCAAACGAACGACAATGATCTTGACCTCGCGACACATACGAATAACCTCGCTCTCGCGACCGAGGCCACCGTGCATACACGAGTGTCGCAGTAGGAAGGGGGAAGTTACACGTCGTCATTAATAAACATGAAAGCGGGCGACAGTAACAATCATATGGGACCGTAATCGTATTTCGTCGCTTTATATGATGAGGACGACAAGCTCGAATTTCGTTCCCGATTTCGGTCGATTTTTCGCGACCAAATCCAGAGTGTGGCGATAATAACGTTGTTTATTATGGTGATTTACACATCATATCGTGTAATTTATATTATAATATATTATGATATGCAGCGAGATAAAATATATTTATCTTTCCCTCTCTCCCTCTCTCTCTCTTTCTCTCTGTTTTGTCATTTACGAACTTCTGTAGAGGATATTACAATATAATCTGTTTCATATAACTAATTTTAAAAGTACATATTTTCGATCACATCGACGTAAAGCTACCAAGCGTTGGACGAGACAAAAGTCAACGATTTGAATCATGCGAACGAGACTGTGCAAACTGTACTGGCGTCAGTCTGTAAGTCAGTCGAGTCAAGGAACTGCAAATAATGATATTCGCAGCTGGTTCGAAACTTTCGAATGAATATTGCACGACCTTGAATTGAAACGCGACAAGTTATTTTCAAATCTTTTATTGACTCAAACAGATATTTTACATGCGAAGGTTGGAAACTGAAAGAGTAAAACTTGCATTGTGAACTCGATATTTGCTGAAATTTCATCAGCGAAAGTAACTTTTTGTTGAAATAACAAATCAATACATTTGCAATTAGAATTTCTTTAGAGGACTCTCCCCATAGACTACCTTGCATTTTTTTACGTAACTGTGTAAACAAACTTATCGACTCGATAATGTGAACTGAAAAAAAGTTTTTGCTGTTATTGACATGTGATACTGGTCCCTTGCGAGAGATCCTTGCGTTGCATCGGTAGCGCGCGAACGTATTAATAAATAGAAAAATAAATGAAGAAATGTCCGATAACTGGGGAAACGATGCACAAACAAAGAAAGAATTCAAGTCCATGAGACAGGAAACCGACATGCCCAATTCTTACAGGAATTTATGAACGAGACAGACGAGATGCACAGGGGCATTTTTCGCAGATATATTAAGTTGAGAGCTGTCTCTTCTCGGACGTTACATATATCCGCGGGGCAAATTAGAGAGATATATAATAAAAATTTCACATAAACCTCGTAAACTCGCGCGCACCTCGCTCGAACGGTATCCACAGGATCCAGCGAACTCGCAGGCTGGAAGAGGAGGAAGCGAGAGAGAGAGAGAGAGAGAGAGTGGGAGCTCGAGACGGCAGAAAGCGAATACATATGAGTAGAGCAGGACAAATAGGCGGTATAAAAGTCACGGGATCCTTCTTTACGAGATATCAGGTCGATAGATAATTTCGCGACGGCGGTCACCGTCGGGACCGTCCTGGACATTCAATTTCGTAAATGGCAGCGGAATCGCGTCCGACGACGCTCGTAAATCGCCGGGGCCTTATCGCGCGATTGCCAGTCGGCTGGCTTCTTCGGCTTGATACGTCGTGAATCGAAAGGGTCGGCTCGTACGTGTCGATCCGCGTGGTAACCGGAACCGGAAGCGGCCGGGCGTGAATAACGTCGTGAGCCGTCGTATTCGCTGCGGCTCGCGGACTGCGCACTAGGGACGCCCTGTTACGCAATGCGCGGATAGCGACATTGGTGACAATCATCAAATTACCTACGAGTGCACCGCGATCACTCGCAGTTTCGCGCGATACTTCGCGAGCGGAAGGCTTTATCCGGCGATCGTGTTCGTAAACGCCGTACAGTATCGCGTGCACGAACGCATGAAAGAACGGCCGATTACAAATCGGCGACTCGAAGCCGGTGTTATTCACGGTGAGTTCGAGATCTCGATGTTCGCGAGGCGCGCGAAAAGCCAGCCTGGAGACTCTTCCGTCGTCATCGTGAAATCGCGACGAGTGACGTCAGACGCATTTCTCCGGCGTGATACGGAAAATTGGATATCGGGCGTCGGTTTCAGCCCTCGGAGTCATCTCGCGATCCGAGGAACAATCGTCGTTAACGTGTTCATTTAACACGCTCGACTGACGAAGTGACTTCGCAGGTCACGTAAATGCCGCCGTTGTTTTTTTGCTCGCGCAGAAACTCGCGCTTTGACCGCTTGGGGAGTAGCTAAATCAGAGCGGTTGAAAAACAGCGGTTCTCCCCGAACATCCGCACCGTGTGTAATGTAATTGAAGAAAAATGTATACAATAAAAATGTAATTAACCGGCGAAAATAATGCGCGTCGTTAGTTCTCGAAGTTGTAAACGTTGTTACGCGTCATTCGCGGTTTATTTCTCCGGAGGCCTCAGAGAGCGCTCGAGAGCGCTGTCGAAACTTCCGCGAGAGAACGTCGCATTTGCATACGTCCGGTTTAAAAGAAACGACGTTCGTGCGTGACGTTCCTCGCGCGCGTTGTTGTAGTAGGTGTTTAAATCATGTTACACATCCTTCAGGAATATTGATACTTTCCGGATTGCGTTCGCAGGCGCGAGACCCAGCTTTCGAGGAACGATACCGAAATCGAGCGCAAAGTTCGCGCGATTGAATGTAAATCCGAGCGACGCGTCGCAAGTGAACAATCGCTCGACCGCAGTCCTTATTCCGATAAAGCTTGACCGATACGATATATCTAGGTTGGCGCATATAATTAACTCGTCGTTCTGGCACTTACGGATGACCCACTCGCGGGGGAAACGGTCATGCACTCTAAATCGGTCGCAAACGCTTTTAACCCTTTGTCAAAAAAGTATTACGAGCAGCGACTACTGTACCACCGTTCACTGCATTATAGAGAATGCCCCCCGAGTTCTTTGCGTTTCCCTTTATTTGCGGACACACACACACACATTCTTTCGACTCGTTTTGTACCGCACGAGAACAGAGAGTAGTCTTAATTCAGCGGAGTTCTCGATTCGGTGGAGTCTCGAATCGTGAGTAATCTTGGAGATTTGATTTGGTAATGTTTACCTCTCCAATCGCATATTAGACAGACATTAGAAGAGAGGTTGAAGCGACGTTAGATAGTACTCGATGAAATTTCCTCGGGAAAGGATAAGTCTTCTATGTTGTTCCCTTCAGTCTGTAAATAAAGGCGTCGTCTGAAGGTGATGCATTCCTCGATCACCTCGATCACCGATATTGTTTGCGCGGATACAATACCACGAGTAAACAGTTTCGGGGAAAGTCTGGCGGAACGTACGTGCGAAGATTGAGTTTCCGGGGATGATTTCGGAGCAGCGAGCTGCACGAGCCGGTGAATCAGCGGACGAGAAAGCCGCGGTTAGCCCTTTTTCAGACGACGGCGCGACTCTTGGGCGATGACGCTCGCGTAACAGCGGCTTAAGGCGCGAAAATAGAGCCTCTGCAGGCGGTGTTGGTCGTTGTCGCCGTCGTCGTTGACGGTGGCCCGAACGAACGGCTACGTGCTTAGTCTTTAACTGGGAGCATCCGCGCAAAGAGCGAGCCGCGGCGTATCGGGGAGCTCGGCAACGACGCGGGTCGGACGCGCGCGCGCGCTCGCGCGAGGAATTAATTTTGGGGAAAGCGAAAGGTCGCCACGGTAACGGAGCCGACTCGCCGGAATTCGTCGACGACGAAAACACTGGCGGAGCGTCGTCTCGCTCGCGACCGGGTCGAACTGGCGGCGACGGGAGTTCCAGGAAGAGTCACGAGAGACGCGGATGAGTCTGACGGACGGAGCGATAGGATTGTAAGAGAAAGAGAGAGACTTTATCAGAGAGCGTTATCATCTCGCGAAGTTTCGTGATCCGTCGAGGAATGCGGCGACTGTCGCGCTCCAATCTCGGATCGGTGCGGGATGACGACGGGTTGTACGATATCGTGGGTTTAATTGGATCTCCATAATAAGCTTCTTACGCAATCCCTTTAAACGAGGTCGTAGCGATCGAGGTCGTCGCAGGCATCGATCGACGGATGACTGCGCTTCATTCGACAGCCCTGGAATCCCGAATTCGGTGATTATTCCGCAACACCGTCGTTGAAAGTCGCGAATCATTCGATCGGGCAGATTAAATGTTCGATGATGCATCCGTTACATTCTCGTGCAAAACTGTGTATTGTTAGATTTGTAAAAGATTAAAAGACCCGTACGGACCGTGTAAAAGTTTATTTTTTGTATCTTTTCTCTAGTTTATATTTTGGTTGCGCGACCCGAATATGCTTGTAAATAATGTACAAGGTAGCTTCGTCGTACTAACGTCTACTCCGATCAAAATATAACCGTGTTGTTCTACGTATAACGGTCGCAATCGTCGGATTCACTTGGTGAATCCCCGACGAATCCCTTAATCGGCTTCACTAAAGAAATCTCAAAGACGCCCGTGTCGCCTTCGTCTGACCGACTCTTTCACCACAAGCTATTAAGTGTTCTTAAATTGTACGGTCGTCCACACGGATGAACGTTATCCCCCGGATAATTTCTGTTTCCTGTTCCAGTTGGTCTTGTTGGCCGTCGGTTCGACAATCATCGAAGGGTCCAAGGGAAAATTCAAGATTCTTCAATTAAGAAGGGAAATTTCTCAAGAAGAAGAGAACACGAGAAAGAGAGAGAGAGAGAGAGAGAGAGATAAAACGGCGATACAATGGAACCGAAAAGAAACCACCGATCGCTGACAGATATTCTCGAGATGGACAATTCGCGATCGAAGGAATTGTCGGTTGTATCGATACATAAGCCGGGAACCTTCGAGATTTTGGCGAGACAGACGATGGCCTGGTGCCGTTATTGGATCCAAACATTTCCCGTTAGAATGACGTTGAACAACATCGGGTTGTTGACGGTGATCCTCGCGATAGTGTTGCCGCGATCCTTCATTTACAGGCTCGTATATCCGATTTTCAGATTGGTCTTCGGCACTCTATACCCGGCGTATGCTTCTTATAAGGCTGTGCGCACGAAGAACGTCAAGGAATATGTAAGTGAGAAGTGTAAACGATAAGAGTGACGACAATAGTAACAAGTGGCTACGCAAACGCGCGAGCTCGCGTTAAAATCGCGGAATTTTCGATTCCTCGTCACTTAAATCCCTCGAATCGATCGAATACCGCGAAGAGAACGAATCTAAAATATCAATTGTCCGCCATCTTTCGCGCCACTTCTGTAATAATCCATCGCTCTGGAATTTCTTTGGTTTCAGGTCAAATGGATGATGTACTGGATCGTGTTCGCGCTGTTCACGTGCGCGGAAACGTTCACCGACGTCTTCTTTAGTTTCTGGTGAGAAGCACCTTATTATCATAGAAATTTACCTTCTAGTTTGCGCCAATTACGCGATTCGCTCGAGTAGCGCGGGATATTAGGCAGGATCGCGCCCTCAAATGTATCCGTTCGTCAACCGGAGTATCAACGGGGAGGGAGGGAAGGTGCGTTTTATAAAAATACGAGCCTCCTTGTGTCGAATCGAAAGCCTCCGGTGTTCGTAAATTTTGCCAGGAGGATTTATCATCGCCACGAGTATTCTCTAGTCACCGTTCATTAACCTTTGCACTCGAGCATTCTCCGCGTAACGACCGGACGAGAAACGCCGATGTGTACGCGACATAATGCACCGGATATTGAGATGAATCTTCGTAGTCGCGCGAGGGCAAACAAGGGGCCAATAAACCAGCTGCGAACCGCGCGGTCTGAAAGCCGCGCTCCCGCCGCGAGGAGGAATTCCGAAAGTCTAATTTCGGACGAGATAGATATTGGCTTACATGCACTTCTGAGGATTCTGCCCGCTTCCCTACCATCCTCTCCTCTCTCGCGTTCCCTCCGTCTCTTTCTCGTTCTCTCCTACCACATCGTGCCAGATCTCCCTTCATACTCGGATTACAACCAAGAAGGAAACGAGACTCCCGCGTATTTCTGGCATCGACTGCCCGATATCCTCCCGTGTTCGCGCTTTTCCCCACGACCTCTCACTTTCACGCTCGTCGCCACGTCGCGAAGTATATCGCAGCGCTTTCGGTTTTTCGCCGATTTTACTTGAAGCCGCTCGAACAGCCGGCGGTCGGAATCGAACGCACCCGAGTCGAAATGTTTTTAATTCTACATTCAGCTTTCAAGTGGAGAAAATCACTTTTTCATTCGCGGCACCGAAGAAGCGCAATAGAAGGAACATTTAAAATTCAATTAGACTTAAAGTAGGATTCAAATTTCGACTCGGGCACAAATCGCAAATCATAGCCTTGATACAATTTCACTATCCTGAGCCCTTTCATTATTCACGCTTAACAGTTTCTAACTAAGTCATGATTGGTAGGTACAGCGAATGCGTTGTCGCGCACGACATTTACACGCCGCGACGTTTGTTACGTAGGTTTCCGTTTTACTATGAGATTAAGATCATCCTGGTACTCTGGCTGCTGAGCCCGGCCACTAAGGGCTCCAGTATTCTTTACCGACGCTTCGTACATCCAGCGTTAATCCGCCGCGAGGCTGAGATCGACGAGGCCCTCGCACGCGCGACAGAACAGGGTTACACGGCGGTGTTGCACCTCGGCACTAAGGGCGTAAATTATGCCACCACGGTCCTCATGCAGACCGCGATCAAGGTAAGGCCCAGCGTGGACCGAACGTTGTAGAAAGCGTGTTGAACGTGGTGTATCGAAACTATCGTCGCTCTTCTCGCCTGCGAATTCTTCGACATGCGCGAGGGCGTATTCGAAACCGACCTCCGTGAAGAATCCACCGCTGACATTTGGGACGATAGCTTGGAACACCTCGTGTGTAGATATAAGAGGAACCGGCAGTTTTTGAGGAAGGGTTTTCCGTCTTGTGGAAATTTTGACGATTTAATATTCCAACGAATTATCGGTAGTAATACGTGCATTTTTTGGTAGTTTACTGTAACGTATTATTTACAAGCTGAACGTAGCCGTCAGAACGGTTATTAGCTATTAATTTTCACGCGTGGGATCTTCTCTTCGGGAAAAGCTCGCCGGTATCTGGGAATGCTTTATTTCGTTTGACGTCTCGAACTTTAACCAGCCTGAGCTCTCGCTTCTTCATTGTGACCCACGCGCATAAAACTTCTATCCGCCCGATTTCGATTACCGCCCACTAATGATTTTACGTGTTCTTGATTTTTTCTGTTTTCGTTCTGTCCCTACGCGTTCCTGCACGCCATCGTCCTATCACTACCGCCGCATCGCCGCCACCGCATCTGCCTCTAATAAAAAAAAAAAAATCGAAAAAACGAACAAACAAACAAAAACATAAACAACAACGATCATCGCCATTCGCAATACCGCGCACGGCAAACGCCGAGCATCTAACCATCACCCACCTTAACTGTCGTTGCTTAAGAAATCTGTCTACACCGAACCGTCGTCAACTGCACAACAACAACACTCCGCCACTGACCCGTAACAACAACCAACTACCACCACCACCACCACGACCACGCCGAATTGCTAGCCGATTCGAACGCAAAAAATAAAATCAAATAAAAAAATAAAACAAAATACAAAATTGGCATCGTGACAGTATCTCTCGGTCATGACCCCGATCATGACGAATATAGTCCTCGATCGCCAATCAGACCCGGCGATTTCTAGCTTAGCCAACCCCAATACGGCGACGAGATTAACGGACACAGACATCCTGGATCATTCGAGCAGCAACGACAGGGAGAACGACAGCTGGCCTATTGAGTCGAAGATGGAATCTTTGATAGCACTGACGGATCACGAATTGTCGATGGACGAGTATATGTTAGAGACGTACAGCACGGACACCGATTTGGACGAGCCAGATCCGAGCGAACAGCAGCCGGACGAACAGCAGCAGGTGTCGGGCGAGCAGGAGCAAGAACAGCAGCAACAACAACAGCAGCAGCAGGAGGAAGAGGAACACGTAGTGTTTAAGAGACCTAAGAAACCATCGCCAAAGAAATTCAAGAAGGCTCCCGTCAGACGACAGAAAAGTCGAGCCTGCAAGTCGACCTCAAAGAGTTACAACATGGATGATTTCAGCGACGACGCCGAGCTTGACTAAAGAGACGAATGCTTTCGCATATATATTGTAAATTATGAACTTGATGAATCTCGACGAAAGTTGCAGATCGTCCGGTCCTCGGAATGACAGCGACGATGGGCGATTTCGTCGAAAACGAGAGAGAGAAATAAAGAGAGAAAGAGGCTCGCGGAAGGCTCGTGTCTACACGATTACGAACGATAATCGAGGGACCTTCTTCGAGCGCGGAAGGAACCGCGAGACCTTTTGAAGATCGATGTTAGAGCTCTGAGCATATCGTATGCTCACTTTGATACCTTTTTCTTTCTTTTTTTTTTCTGTACGATCCACCACGGGTTTGCCTTTTGCGTCTTTTTTATGCGTATTCGAGGTGAAATCTTCTGTCATGGTTTCACAATGAACTGTGACTAAATATAGCCCTTTATAATGAATATCTTAATGAATATCTTACTCTTAAATTTTGATTCGTATATTGAATTGATATGAGTATCGAAATTATATATATATTATGTGTGATTGTTTAATTGCGAACAAAGGAATATATGTTCCGATTTGTAAGAGAAGCCGAGAATAATAGACTTCGTATTACTGTCCTTTTATTTTTCTTTTTAGCGAAGGATCGAAAATTTCAAGGCTTCGATGTTTTGTAATTAGTAGGAAGATTTTCATTTATATTCATGATATCTTCGATTAGGAAATACTCATTAAAGCCAATTTCTACTTACTCGAGTGCCTTATTACGATTTGTACTTTTCCACGTGAACTTCGATTCTAGAACCTTTACAAAAATCACGATCATTTTGATCAGTGTATAAGGTAGCTTTAAGTATGATCTTTCACATATAGTCGACCTCAGTATTTTTATCCTTATCTCAGATTGTCGTTATTAACATCAATCGTAAAACGAGCGACGATGTATAACACGAGTTAAAGAATGACAATCGAGAGAAATCGTCGGAGAAGTCGAGTGTCGTATTATATTCACTCGAGAAAATTTCATTATACCGATTGAAAATTCGAATGTATACATTGTAAAGGACAATTATACAGATTATTTTTCGTAACGTGCCGGTTGTGTCTTGTGATTCTTTTCCGATGAGTGACGAGTGAGCATAGTGCAGTCAGGACACTCAGCTGTCACTTTGGTCCGATCGCACCAACGTCATTTTTTAATATAATTCAACGTTAACCGAACGAATATATATTTTCCGACTTTTCATCGTAATCAGTGCTGCTATATACAAATATATGGACAATAAATCCTGTCCGGATTGATTCGCGTGACTCTTGTTCACGCAATCGCGTGTTGCATCATGTCCGAGACCGTGTACCGCGATGCGTTTGATAAATTATGCGTTTTCGATTCCGAAGAAGACGCAGGTTCTCGCGATACGACCGAATAATGCGTACGCAATGAGACGCAATGAGTATGATTATTCGCTCGCCAGCGTAATCATCAACGTGTTGTCGTCGTCGTCATAGTAGTGTGAATCGCATGTTTGTGTTTGCTCTCGTCATCACGTTTGCATTTTCATCCGCGGAGTTATCGATAAACGTGCATTTGCCTTAGGTTACGCGCTTTTGGAAAAACATGGCAATAAAAGCTATCCCCGCGACGAACGAACGACGGAGATGCAGGCTCTGAACAGGCTCTGACAGGGCGATAAGAGCGTCCGATGCGAAAAGACGACACGACGATAGCGAAGAAGAAAAAGCGTGTCACACACCGTTCGCGACGCATCTCGCGCGACGTTGAGTCGCTTTCGCGTGTTACGTTACAGTTGAAGTACATATAATCGCCTCGTGCTCCAGAATAACTACGTATTATTCCAGAATAATTGCGTATTATTCCAGGATAACCACATATTATATCCGTTGTATTGCGTAACGGTCACTTCAACTGTAACACCCGCGTAGAAGAAAACACACACACACACACACATATGCGTACGTAACGTGTACTTCTCGATTCTCTACGAGGAATCGATATAGATGAAGAATGTACAGATGACTGTCAGTTCTGCGACAAGAACGACGATACGTCTTACTGCCTCTCCCCGCGGGATTTGTCGCCGTGATTTTTCCACGAGCGCGAGATCGAGCGCTCTCGAGCGATTTTAGCGAGTAAGATTTTTGTACCCAGATCCTGAAGATTCTCTATTCATTATGAGTTGATTTTCTTTCTCAAATAAATGCATACTTGGACGAGCTCCCGATCCTCTATTTTGTCTTCATCCCGCTGCGACTGTCGCGCTCCGGTCACGCGTGTCTTGCCGGTCTCTCATTTTCTATATCCCGTGTACAAATTTAATCGCTGCCATTAATTCTCTCTCTCGCTCTCGCCCGCTCTCTATCTCTTTCTCTCTCTCTCTCACTCAGCAGCGCACCCTTTTTTGAAAGTATGAGCTCACACACACACACGTTAATCGAACTAATTGCTTCAAAACGCGCGCTACATAGATGCGACACTACTCACGCACCACACTCACTGTACCGTCGAGTACTCGCGCTTTCTTGGACAGAGCATGATTAACAGAAAAATCAAAGAAACATGTACGCGCGAGCAAGCTAGGGAAAAAGCAAGAGATCGCCTGTGGATTGTCGAAAATCCGCCGTTCGCGCAGGGCGTAAAGGGAAACTCGTCGTCTGTACCGGTGACGGCAGATAACACATTAACACCCCCTTGGTTGGTAAGATTTTTATTTTTTTCGTTTCTTTCACTTAATCTCGATTGAGTTTGAATTATTTGATTCTCCTTCTTTCTTTCGCGACTAAGTAAATTATGTAGAACGTCGACCGCACTGTTTACGGAACACGCAACACTTCACGAGCAACTTCGCTTTTCAGGGCGGCGGCGGGCTGGTGCAGCAATTGAGGAAAAGTTACAGCCTCAGCGATCTGACCGGCGAGAAGGAGGATGAGAATAGAAACACACCCGACACGCACGACGAGACGGACATGCAAGGTACGGCTGATTCCCGGCGTCGTTCCGATTAAGTGGGCGATTTTTGGGCGAGGGTAAACGAGGGTGCTCTCTCTCTCTCTCTCTCTCTCTCTCCGCTTTGTATTGCCCGGGAGAAATTGCGACCGCGCAATTTTAGATAAGTAAATCCCCACGATCACGATTGCAGCAGAACCTCGTCGAAGAGAGCACGTCGGCAGAAGGGGCTATAGCCCTCGCAGGACCCAGTCCAGCAGCAATCGAGTAGAGATGTATTTTTCCGAAGTGGATGTCGACGTTCGACAGCCAAGGCCTAGAGAACCCATAGCTAGTTTAACGTACGTGTCGGCGAGTTGTCGTCGGTACCACCTCGAGTCGTCGCCGAGATAACGCGATTCCTCTTGCGTTTTGCAGAAATATAAGGTCTTCGGACGACATATCTAGTGGATACAGCAGCGGCGAGGCGCTACAGTCTCATCGCGCGATCTCTCAGGGTGACTCCTTAGTGAGAACGTCGAGCGTGGGCGCGAGAACGCGCGCGAAGCCTCGTTCCACCGCGAAGAAGACGCCAGAAGTAAGCGGAAACAGTAGCTGTACACACACCGGTTTGCGAAAACCGAGATATACATACGAAACAAGCGTCACACATCGCTCTCACCGATCACCTGTCGGCTCGGTTAATGATATGTACTTCTTTTTGTGGTCTTTGAAGGACAGGGACGAGGATTTCGACCGCATCGATCTTTCACCTCTCGAAAACACATCCCTCCCGTCGTCCCTGAATCTCCTCACTCCCGAACAAGCTCTCGAGCTTTTGCTGTTGCTCTCTCAGAACAACTCGAAAGATCGTCAGACTCTCGAGTGCACGGCGACGCGCGGCGATAACGGCGAGAGAAGCGCGGACGCGAATCGATCCGCAGCGAAAATAGACGAGTCGTCGTCGTCGGCGGAATCGAACGGCGATTTCGTCGACGTGGACTCGCAAACGGTGCAGACTATAGAGATCGAGAACATCTCGACGGAGAATTTGCCGGTGGCCGCGTTGACGAAGAGCAACGTGGCGGACCAAGCGAGAGGACCGACGAGTGATCCCGAGAGCGAGCACGTTTCCGTGAAGGAATCCGATTTCCGGCGAGACGAGGCCGACTCGCCGATCGAGTACATCGACGACGAGGTGAAGGCCGATCGAACAGTCTTTCCGTCATCGCTCCCCGACGTCGCTCCCGTCACCGACGACATCTGCCAACAGAGATTCGACCAGCTCAAGCAATTGTTGGACGATGCGCACAGAGCGGTGACCGGCATCGTGTCTTCGCGGGAGGACTTGAGTACGGTTGGCGAAGGTAAGGAACGCGACGTCCAGCGTGCCGTCACGCCGAGCTCGTCGACTTGCAATCTCGACGGTGACAACCGCGCCGGGAAGTACCATAAGAAACCCGCCCCGAGAGCGCCGCTGGTGGACCAGGAAGACGACGTCCAGGAGAACGACGAGGCCGAGAGCGCGCTGAAGGCTACCCTGGTCATTAAGACCGGAACGTTGAGGACGTTCTCCAACGCGGACGTTAAGAAGGACGTTTTCCTGGCGCACGCGCCGGACACCATCTCGACGAAGAGGAAGAAGAAGTCCGGCAGGCTGCGCGCTAAGGAGAGCTTCTCCAAGTTACTGACGATCCCGAAGAACATCTTCCACAGCGCCTTCCACAAGGAGCAGAACGAGCCCTCCTCCAAGGAGGAGGACTCCAGCTCCACGTTCTCCGAGACTAGCGGGTCCGCGTCGCGGTCGGATAGCGTCTGCTCGCAAATGTTCGTGGACGCCTCCACGAAACTGCCGAGCCCCTCGAAGCAGGGGGCCGACGTGGAAGAAATCCCGCTGAGACCGGAGCGCGATGACGGGGATCCCGAGAAGAATATCGATTCGGAGAGAGCTGATCGGAGGATCGTAGCTCTGGGCAAAGCCGAGGCGGGTCTTGAGAAAATCGACAAGGTCGACGAAGACGCGATGAAGAATACGGGGATGCTCGGGAAGAAGAGCGCCGGAAATAGATCCGATCCGGAGGTTCGCGAGATTTCGGTCCGCGCTGGCAGGAAAGAGATCGTCACCGACATTTAAGAGCGCCTCGCTGCGGAATCCGGATGTTCGAGCGCTTGGAATATTTAATTGCGTGTACCCGTTTTGTCTGACGTATACTTCGACGTATACGAGAAGAGCTTGTCCCTCCTCCCACCTCGTATCCCGCACCTCACGTTGTCTTAATTGGAAATCCAGGCAGAAGAGATGGACTGATCCGTCTAAGATCGTATGGACTAGTTTCTGAGTGTCTTGTTAATCCAACGATTAACTCCGACTCCCTTAATTGTAACACCGTGGCAGTAATCTGCCCCGCATGATCGTTAATTTCTGACATGGCGTATTATAACACGACTAACCTCTATGTAACACTTCTGGAACCCCACGACATGATTCGCTTGTGCGAGATGGAAAAGCTGTGGCTCTGACGCTTGAGATTTACCATTACGATTGACTTTCTCTACGTACGATGCGCCTGTCGCGCGATCAATCCTTAATCCGAGGTCTTTTCGATTTTGGAAATGCGAAATGCGCTTGTCCCTTCCTCCTCCGTATTTCTCGCGGTCTGCTAATCAGTTTCCAGTTAAAACGCGATGAAATGAAAAGAAACACGGATTGTTTACGCCGCCTGTGAGTTACATGCGATAGGCATGACGAACCAGTGATATTACGTTTTCCTGTATTTCAGATAACGAGTTTCGCTACCCTGCCTCGTAGTAAGAAGACCAGCAAGAAGAAAGTGGCATGAAACCTACCTGCTGCTGACCGCATCAAGGAATAAGACCAAGTTTCTTCTTCGAGGAAATAAAAAAAAAATCTTCGTCAGCGTGCGAATCTAATTTTGCACGAGCGAGTTCACACGGGCACATACGGGTCAGCAGCGATTCAACGATTAGGCGAAACGCGCGATATGTATACCGCTAATGTCTCGAGCACCAGTATTTCTTTTGATTCAGCCTTTACGATTGTATCGATTTCATTTCTGGATCGTTAATCTTTCATCGTATAGAGAAAATTTCAATTTCTCTCTCTCTCTCTTTCCCTCTTCGCTTTGATTTATTCTCGAGCTTACCGGATATGCGTGAGAAAAATTGTTTCGAGAGCCTCTCGTCATTTCCCGGCGAGAGAGAGAGACGTATAAATATATTTCTATCGAACTCCGATGGCCGGGTCGCGATAACACCGTTGCTCACAGTCATCCCAAAGTCTTACGTTCGATAATTTCCCCGTATGTACGTATCCTAAACCTCGTGAGTGAGTTCTAGCTTTTATATGGTAAACGTTTCGGTAGTGCTGGTAGAGGAGAACTTGATACATATTGCACGCAGTATATCTGCTTACGAATAGGCTTTGATTATAACGTTACGAAACTTGCCATACTCGCGATGGTAGTCACGAACGACGTAGGAAAATAATAAGTCGTTCCCGCGAACGAAAGCAACACGACGACACTAAACGGCGAGAGCACGTTTGAGACGTGATCGCCGCGGAAACGATCGAGGTATCTTGCATCCAGCGACTGTGAAATTACGTAGAACGACTTTGATAATATCGTAATCGAACAAATTAAGTCTAGTCAGCAGAGGAAATGAAATAGAGACTCAGGCCATATTGAAATAGTGCCACGCGATTCCCCTTTGTTACCGAATAGTAATCGTTCGACGGACTGTATCCAATAACTACGATTATGCGGTGTGCGTCGCGAAAGATTGTTGCGAATTGTATTAGCTTGAATTGTACTTCGCGCAAGTTCGAAAGCTCGAGGAGTGGCGCGACCCCCTCGAGGACCGTAGGGGAAGGTGACACGATTCTGCGTAAGGACCAACGATTCGTCGTAATTAATTTCTGACAAATTACGTTAGGGACATCGTTAATGAAATGATTATTATGTTTTTCACGCACTCGCAATCTATCCGAAAGCGAAATACTAATGCGCACTTGGTAGTGAATATCGTACGGACACTGGCTGTACTTCTAACTTCTTCGTATCGGTTCTGTCGTGTTTAGAATTTATCTCGCTTGACTCGTAACGCACGACGTAAACGTTCACCCAAACTAATTTTCGCGATTGCATATATTTCGTATGTCAGGCGTCATATATTCGTCAACATATATTCGCAAGAATTTCCAATCTTCAATCTACAATGTGAACCTCCTAGAAGCCAATTAATCAACTGTACCTTTTGTAAATTTTTTTAAATTTTGTAAAGTCAAGCACTGATGACACATGTGCGTTCTGGTGATAAAATTAAGAAATTTAAAAAAATAGAGTTGATTGGTTTGCCTTTTGAGAGGTTCACGTATGTGTAAAGTTGGAAATCGTACAAGCAACGTGTGTTAGTTGTGATGCTAAAGCATACATGGTGTCCGGTGTACGATATATTCTTTCATTACAGCGAACGGTTTCAACGTACGCCGTAGAAGACTTACGCACAAGTGCTACGATTACTTTGAATTTAATTAGTATACGTTAATCAATTCGTATATATAGTTTATCGTGCCGTATTTTAAACGTTTATTGTGTAGCTTAGACAAAATTAACAGTATCATATAACATGAACATAAAAAAAGAATGAAAGAGGAAGAAAGGAGAGGAAAGAACGCGGGACGTGGCGTTACTTGGTATTGGTTAATCGCTTGATCGAGCGAGATACTCGATTTGTTACTCGACTAATGATTGTTGATTTTACGTGTATATGTTCTAAGCGAAGTTCACGATGTATAATCGGCAAAGCAAAATGTAGCAAATGCTCTGATTCACTTCGCGAAGTGTATGTAAAAATTGTGTAAATGTGATCGATATGAGGGAATAATCGTATTGTTATTGACACAGCCATGTACGCGGAATAGATATTTTTATCGAAAGCAAATATAATAATGTTCGCTCGAAATTAAGATACCACATTTGCTGCATTTTACTTGCATCTTCTAACGCGACACGTTGAGAAACGTTAATTCGTACTTGTCCCGAACTTTATATGTGTGAGCGTATGTGATAAAAGAGAGAAAGAGAGTATATGTGTATATGTGTGTGCGTAGATGGACACACGCGTATGCGTATGTGAGTATGCATGCGCGTATGTGTGCGTGTGTGCTTGCACGAGTGTGTGGGTGAGAGAAAAGAAGCTCAACTACAAATTTCTCTCTCTACTGCTATTAAATACGGTCGGTTTCCTAGATCTTATATATCACTTGTTCTTTGTAAGTATTACGCCTCCGGCGCATAAATTGTGTGTCCCGAGCTCTTATGGTGCTGCGAACTTTATAATTTGTTTTACCAATTATGTACTTTCTCGGCGGAAAGAGTGAGAAGAAACAAAATCGAGAATACTTTTAGTGTAAAGTTACTCTGCTTCTGGGGTTCTCGAAAAATTATCGAAGATGCGAAATGAGATCGGTTTAGCAGTACTTCAGTTCAGATATAGTGTAGTGAATAAATGATATTGGAGTGCGATATACGTGATGATTATTTACATATTATGCGCTCTAATAACATCCTCTATTTCAAGTAGTTCCTTCTTATATTATAATTCATCATCAGGTCAGAAGAACTTTCATCATTTTTGTCTCTACGTTTATTGGAATATGGAGGTTTATTGGAACAAAAGTTCATCGGATTGTCTTACTAAGGAATAAAAGTTCTTCTTGAATCGTACTACTAAAAAAATCAAAGAACTTTTGACTTGTCTGTGATCTTGACTGATCAGTGCGATTGGTCAATTCCGTTGAATTAATTGTTGGTCAAATTTAAACTATGATGGTAGAACTGGGCACTAGAGTGTTATTTCACATGTCGGATGACGAGTTTGTCGGATGTGCCGATTGGCTCTCGGATAGAAAATTTCCGGGGTCCCTAACATTTCTCCTAGATCCTACAAATTCTCTATCCAATAGCCAGTTAGCATATCCGACAAACTCGTCGTTCGATACGTGAAATAGCGTTCTTATACAATCGATATTTATCTTCTGCCGGGCTTTAAATCCCGCATCACACGAAGCTTGCTTTCTTGATAGATTTAGTGAGATTTAGTATCATATTATAAATTTTGCGTTCTGATTGGTTAATTTTTAGTATGTTACTAAGTCTATCAAGAAAACAAGCATCGTATGACGCGAATTTAAGGGTATCGCACACATGGCAATGAAAAAGCGGACGGAAAAGATGTAGTGAGGTAGTGACCAATCGGAATGATATTCATATCAAACCATTCTGATTTCAAAGTCACCAAATACATGGTACCGAAATACCTGTAAACAAGATCTAGAGGCAATATAACTAATTTTCACACAACCCTCATTGACTTTGCTAGTTGCAGATATATTAATTACAAAAATTAGTAATGAATCGATGCAAAACTAGTGCTTCTCTAGATAATTGGAATCGAGATGTTTGGACATTATTGAAGTATTAATTTTTATATAATGCCACTCAATAATCAAACAAGTTTTTATTTTCAAGTAATACAACATATCTTCAATAATATAATTCAATGATAATGAGCAAGTGATATTTTGTCTTCAACTAGTGTGAATTGCAATCATAATTTAATTTTAAATTACGAAAATAATTGGACATACGTTATAAGCGATTACTGCTTGATCGAAAATATGTTGAGTACAGATTCTCATGTTATAACACCGTCCTGTCAAGTGCGCTTTGTGTCAGCCGGAAGACGTAATATTACGCATTTGCCTAACCGCGGCTACAACGCGGGCATTACACCCAGAACTACCATTCTGATAATCTTCCGGTAGTAATCTCAGCAATAATGACATATGTTGCAGATTCTCCGATAAACTCAGGCCGAGTTCTTCTAAGACATTGCCGAGGTAGTCTGTAAAATATACAATGTAACTTTCATTTATAATTCTGTCTCTTTGAAAATAATAATAATAATAAAGAAGCTCACCGATATCTGTCGCAAGTTGCTTGCAGGCAACAGAATTCAATTGACAGATACTCAAGGTTTGATCCTGAAACATTTGGCACGTTCCTCGAGCAACGATGTCCAAGAGTATGCCGGTGAATCCCGATTCAGTCGATCCTTGGGCGTATTGAGGATCTGCTGCCTTCAACGCTTGCGTTAGACTCGGATTGTCCCTCAGTAAAAATGGTTCCAAGTGTTGTGGTAACGTCATTAAATACTGTCCGACTTGCGTAATGTATTCTTGCGGAGCGAAGCTGTAATCGGGCAGATCCGAGCTCAGATTGGACATTTTATTGGCCTCCAATGACCAGGCTGGTGCTTTCTGCACCAACAGCAACTGAGAAAATATCGGGGCGAAGATGACTTCGTAAGTAGTGTGATGCAAATCGGAGCAGAGTTTTTGAATTGATTTTATGATCGAATCGAGGATAGTCTTGTCCTCTGTAAGGAAAACAATCGATCATTTATGCGTTTATTCTAAACTATGATTCTATTGTAGATATTATCATATCATCATTGAACGTACGTACCTCGTTGGAAAGACGCAATTAAATTTTCCAGATCGGCGCATCCCGACGCACTTAGCAACAATTTCTTGTAATGACAGAAAACACTGCCATTTGTACTTTGTAATTTGTTATTAGCTTCCGTGATATCGATCACCAGCGACTTCTCGAATTGTTGCACTTGATGCAAGAGATCACCTGCGTAACACAGCGAAGCAATGAAATCGATTAAATTGACGCTTGCAACGTCCGATACGCCCGAAATCGGGCAATAATTACCTATATTTTGCATCAACGTAAGACACATTTGGAACAAATTCCAATCTTCGTGCTTCACCTTCCTTCGTTCGAGTTGCCGTAGACCTTGCTGATACTTTTCTAGATATTTATTGAAGTAAATCTGCGAAATATCGTGAGAAAAAGATAGAATGGGAATTCACCGCGTCCACGAAAAAGGAATGTTGGTATAAACATACATTTAACGAGTGCAGTAAACCAGGATACCCGCAACCTTCCGTGAAAAGCTTACACCGTTTATTGGCTTCGTTGGCGTAACCCATGACCCGAGAAATGCTAAGTGAGAGGGAATTAATGGTGTCACTCAGGTCGTCGTGCGAACGATCCAAAAATTGGAGTTGCTGTTCCAGCTGCGCGGTCTCAAACGTACTATATTTGGCGACGTAAGGAGCGTAAGGTGCGTATATAGCCTGCGCCAGCGGCAGTAGCTTCTCGTTTTGCGATTTTACGCGAAGCGACGTCTCGATAGCGCCGTTCAGATTCACGGCGAAGTGTCTCGTCATCTGCTTCAGTTCTAATAGTATGGACAATTGCACCGCATTGGAATGTTGTTTCAGAACCGCCTCTATACATTCCGGGATACCGGGATCTAGGCTTCTCAAAAGGTCAGCGTAGACCTCGATGAGGATATCTATCGAAGTATTGGGAAACACTTGGTGGCACCATTTCACCTTTAATACAAGTAGATACAGGAAACATTTGCCGGTAATAATAAAAATATTTTAAGCTGCGGGAGAGAATGCATACCTGCTCGTGCCAGGAGGATAACAGTTTGTCATAATACGTGTGCAACCAATACGTAACGTTCTCGTCTTGAGCTAGTTCGATAGTGCGTCTCCATTCTTGTCCCAATGAGACCTTCAAGCAATTGTGATAATATTTGAGGAGCTGAGGCAGACGTTCCATCTTGCTAAAAATGTCCACGTAAATTTTGGATTGCTCTAAATACAACACGACATCCGTATTAGATTAACATCCTGCACGAGACGACAAATTCATTTATTTATAATTTACAGAATTTTTCACCTAAGTTGGCAGCGGTAAACGCTTGGACTAATCGTGGACTGGCCATTGCCTCGAGGCGATTTTTCAAGCCTTCCAGTTGCAGCTTTTTATCCTCGTAATCCACCACGTTAGCGAGCATGGCCAGAGACTTCTGCATGCTGAACAATTTATTAGATATAGCATCTATATCTCCAGACTCGAAGACCTGTTTTTTCATCGGGGTAAAGAAGAATTAAGTTCGACAGTTATCACACGTCACAGTTTATCACCAAGAGACAAATAAAACTGTTCACGTACCTCCTCCACATCATTTGCCAACACTGTCCAATTGTCAGCCTCATGCAGTCCTTGCTTAGCAGTTTGCAGTTCTGTTTTTATTCTGTCAATCTTTTCCAACATCGCCATGGAAGAAGCGGTATCCTTCTCAACCTATTTCCAACGTGTGTTTCAAGTTATTACAAGACGCAAAATCAAGCAGAACATCCGGCCGAACAATCCGGACGCACAGACCTTGGCGATTTCTTGTTTTACAGCGACCATTTTCTCTCTAAGCGCTAGTGTCTCCTGCTGTAAGAGTTGAGTGTCTCTCAAAATCCTTGGTAAGCTGGAGAGCACGGATTGACTGGTTTCCTCCAAGGCACCGTTAACTTGTTGCACGTACAATTGCAGCTTCATCACCAATGATGAAACAAAAGCCTACAAGAGCGAACTCAACTTTATCCTCTGGTTTAAGATTAAAGATAAAAGCCGTCAAAATAAAGCTGACATTTCTTTTTTCCTAATACTATTACAATAGTAACGAGTCACTTGAATTTAAATCGCGATAGGTAATCGGGAAGGATTTATGAAAACTCGTATCTGCATAATAATTCATTCGAGAAAATACATATATGGAAAAATATGCGCGTGTGCTGCCACGGGCGATCGCATTAATTGTTCGTCGGTAATGTTTCGTTTTTTTCAAACGCGCGAAAGACACGCGAGTGTCAGAAGTGTTGCTTATCAGCCGACATCACCGGTGCCTGCGTCAGCGTCGAGAGAGAGAGAGAGAAAAAAAAAGTTACGTTTTAAAAAAGACGGCTGCGGTGTCATTGACCGCCGCGTGCGGTGCGCGTCCGTCAGTTCGGCGGCCGAGCGTCACTGCGGCGACGAGCGCGAGGCGAAAATTCGAAAAGCGAGGGAAAGCGGAAATCGGCAGAGGGGACTGGCACCTGGTGACTTACGTCCTTGTTCTCCTGCGCTTCGGCGGACTTGAACGTCCGGTTGATCCATTCCTTCACGTCGAAGTTGTCCTCGGAGAACGCGGAGACGTCCTGAAAAGCGCCAAGTTTTGAGGTTAGGAACGCGAACGTCAGTCCGCGCCTCTCTCTCGGCCCCGTCATCGTTCCGACCTCTCGCCTCGTCTCGGTCACCTCTCGTCGCCGCGACCGCGTCCTCGTTCATGACGACGGACGATTCGGTTCCGTCGGCTTTTGCGGAAAACCTATCGATCGCGACCATAAGCTCGTGCGTCATAGCGAGCGAGCGAGTCGGGAAAGAGCAATAAGAAGAAAAAAAAAAGGAGGAAAAGGCACGGGACCGACGCCGTTCCGTCGGCGCGCTCGCTTACCATGGCTGGGAGAATCGCGTTCTCCGTTCCGTCACGCCGTCGGCCGTCGGAAGTCGTACGTGTCTCGTGGCGAACCCGGAACACCGTCGCCGACGAAGTGCAGCGCACCAAGGTCAGCCTTTATGTATTTCCCATTCGTTCGATCGCTCGTCCGTTCGTCGCGTCGGTATCGTCCGTCGCCACCGCCGCCGCCGCTTCCACCGCCACCGCTCTACCTCCGCCGTCGTCGTCGCCGTGGTATCGCGTCGAGTGGCGCGCGACACGAAGAGTCGCTACGCACGAAACGCGCGCCTAGCTGTTGTCGCGGCTGCCGAAGCGTCCGCGTCGAAATCTCGCGATTTCCTCCAACGACCGCTCGACGTTCCGCATATTCCGCCGTAGCATCCGTCTGTGCGTGCGTGCGTGTGCGCGTTCGTCGCTGCTAAGAGAGAGAGAGAGAGAGAAGGAGAGTAAAGAGGCAATAAATTCACGCGACGGATCGATCGCGCGGTGCATCGTGCCACGACGGACGACGACAACGGTGGCGATGAAGACGACGATGAGGAGAAGGAGAAGGTCGATTTCCTCACGGCGGGACGTCGCGCGCGCTTTCTAGGTTAGCGCGGCTTTTTGTCGTCCGGTAGTCTAAGGAAGAGAAACGATGGCGGGCGAGCGTTTTATCGTGCGCGGTGCGTCACGGAAAATGCGTCGGGCAGTCTCGATAGTAAGCGAGAGGGAGAAAAAGAGTGTGTGAGAAAAAGAGCGAAAGAGAGAGAGAGAGAGAGCAAAAGAATGGTCGAGAGAAGCCTGCGTGTGTAGGTATGTGTGTGTGTATATATATATATATATATATATGCGTGTATGCGAGAGAGATAGAATCCGGAGAGCTAGAAAGCAAGAGAGAGAGAGAAAGAAAAGGGGAGTGAACGATGAGGCGATGAAGCGAGGGCCGTCTCTCAACAGCAATTGTGATAAAGACGACTTTGTCTCGAATTCCAGACGCCCATGCCGGTTGCTCGCACCGAAGAGGCCCCTCGTTGGACGACGCCGCGGCTTCCTCCGTCTCGCTTCTCCTGCCCCGCCGTCGCGTGCTTGTGAGTCCCGCGTTCCCGACTGGAGCGGAGGCACGTTACTCGTTTGTTCTGCGGCCAGGCTGCATCCTACTCCGCAGGTGGTGCGTAACGAGGCAGCGAAAAAAAGATCAAGGGGAAGAGAAAAGGAGAGAGAGAGAGAGAGAGAGGAAGATACAGGAGGGGGAATGGAAAACGGCACGTTATCGGCCGCTTCCGGGCCCTTTGTCGATTGCCACGCCTTCGAAACTGCGTTTGCGCCTCGCCATTTGCGCAACAGTTGGAAGTTGGAATATTTTTGCCTCCCCGAAAATCACCCCCGCACACGGCCCAAGTAAGGAGGGAGAGCGACGCTGCCTTCTCTCGCCGTGGACGAAAATCCAGGAGCTCGCTCGCTGGCCTGGCCGGCCGCGGCTGGCTGTTTGCCTAGCTGGCACTCCACCTCGCCCTTTCGTTTGGAAGAGGGCGGCCGTCGACAGTCCGTGACTCGTGCGCACACATGGCCGATTGCCGTACGTTAGTTAAATGCACTTATACGTGGTGTCCCCGAACGCGCCTGCTTCCTTACTTAGAGGCTTGACTATCTAGCGTGGCGATTGTTCGGTAATCACAAGGCCGACGTGTTGATAATCAGTGATAATCGGCGGAGTTACGTGCTAGATCGACGGCGGAAGAGACTTTTCTAGAGGAAGCGCGCGTGATTTCCGGAACACCTCGTATATACCGCGTTATACGTACTTGTACTGTTTCATACGCTAAATTTAACAGCTGACCCGATCAATTAACACGGCTTAGACGAGAAGGCGCGGACCGCTCGTTCCTCTTATTTTCTACACCGCCGCGGTCTCTCGCGTTCGACGCCGTTCTTCTGCCGCCCGTCGAAAATTCACCGGCAGATCGGTCCCGCCGGTGTATCTCTTGCGCAACACGCTTCACGCACGCTACGCGCCTCGGAGGTGCATCCGACGCACTGATGCGGAGATCCGATTTTGCGCACCGTTAAACGACAACCGTCTCTTGCAAAAATTATGCGCCACCGACGGAGCTCTCCTCTCCGACACGGAGGCACGATCTGGCCTGACTTGTGCATCAATATATACCGGCTCGATACGCAGCGAAACAAAATTGTAAGGGCATTTTTTTTTTAATCCAACCTATACTCCAATCTGGCATCGTGGCTTTTGACGATCGGCGTGCACTCTCCCCCGTCCTCCCCCTCCTCCCCCTCCACGGTTTCTATCGGCGCATTGTATCGACGCCGTCGACACGCGGGTAGATCGTAAGGACTCATGGAAAAAAGATCGCCTACAAGAATGACAGTCCTTTCCCCTCCCCGCCCCGTTACGAGACTGGCGTTTATTCCACAGCCTCGGCTATCCAACGGACGTTCCCGACGATATCCAAGCGACTCGTCGAACATTTCAAAGTACCCGTTGGATGTCCGAGAGCGCGCGCGACGTACGTTCGCTCGCTCGCACCGGCAGTGCCGATCGACGGAGACACAATATCGCGACACGCACCGCTCCGTCCATCGGGTAGTGAGAGACCCGGCAATTCCGCCGCTTCGCCGCGCCGACAGTCCGATCGAAGCGCCAGCATTTTTCCAGAGCGGCGGAATCGCGGAGTCGCCACCCCGATAGCTGTTCTCCGGGCCTCGTGCACGGCCATGTAGTACAACACTCGGGGCCTGCTGGAAAGGGCAAGGAGAAGCATCAGCGGCCTTGAGGCTGGGTAGCAGCCAATCCCAAGCCCCCGCTCGCTAAAGGAGGTGGCGCGGGATTGGCTGAGCGTTCTCCACGGTGCCAACTGACTTCCGGGCGCTTCCGGTCGGGACCACAGGCCGATTCCTCACGAGCGGCAGGGCCCCTGGTGAGTTCAGCGTGCAGGTAACGCCGATTCTTCTCTATTTCTTCTTCTTCTTCTTCCTCTTCTACTACTATTACTTGTTTTTCGCCTCTCTCGCAAGCACTGTCCTCCCAGCACTCTGTTCGAGCAGCAGCAGCAGCATCCGAGAATTGCAAGTAGGTGCCAAATGCGCGATAAACGAGAGCCGATCGGCGATTTTCCGCAATCGAATCTGGAAATCTAACACCTGTCGCGAACGACGAATCGGTGTGAGCCCGGTGATTTTCGCCGCCTCGGACGCGGAAAGACGGAACGCCTGCCGCGCGCGATGTCGAGCCGACCGTCGCGTTTCGCCAGCGAGGAGGAGATTATTCTTCGCGCGGCTAAAACGAGAAGGACTTCGAGGTTATACCTACCGGTTTCGATCTTCCGCCTTTTACGCGAGTGTGATAAAGGAAAGCAACAGCATTTCGAGATATTATCCGGTCTCGCGCGATCGGCGATGGTCGGTTCGACGGCGTGTCGATTCCGCGAGTTCGCTTTTCCGCTGCAGCAGTCGCGAAAAATGCGCCTGCATTCGCCGCCGTCTATTAACGAGAGGCGAAGGTCATTTTCGCGCGCGCGCGCCTTCCACTACGGAGCGCGACCTCAACGAAATTATTCCGGTTTCGATCCCCGGAGCCAGTTCCATAAAAAAGAATATCCCGGTAAATCGACTGGTATTTACCGCGGCGTTTAGCATGAAACGACGGACTCCTGAACGCAACTCGACGCTGGCTGGTGCAGCACAGGAAATCGATCTCTTGTTCTCCCGTCTGTTTCTTTTTATTTCTTTTCTCTCTCTCTCTCTCTCTCTTTCGTTTTTCTTCCTTTTTTTAATATTTTGTTTTTGTCGTATGTTCTCGCGCGCGCAAAACGCCACTCGACTTGCCGGCGTGTACAACTCTCGCGGCTCTCTGTCGCGGCACAGGAAATCGATCTCTTGTACCTTTTTCTTTTCCTTTTCGCGCGGAGAAACGCGGCGTTGCCGATTGCCCGAGGGCGATTTTCGTTGCGATTATGGACGCTGATGAACCGCATTCGCTATTATCATTCCCCCCTTTTATCACCCCCGCCCTACCCCCCCACTCGCCACACACATGTACACACACACACAGCGGCACACAGTCGGTCTTCGAACTCTGGTGTCGGCCCCCGATTCTTTCTTTTTTTGGGGCGGTGCTGTGTCACACTCTGCGGCTGTGATACGTTACATTTGGTCCAGCCGATATACGTGCATATTTCTTTCTCATCCTCCCGGTCCCTAGCAGCGCACATGAAACCAACGCTTCGGCTATTTTACTGTCCAGCTTGGTTGCCACGTTAAGTTTATCAAGATAAATAGACCCTCAGACAATTACTCATACAAACTCAGGGGCGAGTACTTGTGGTTAGGGTGCTGTGTATTGTGTGAGAGAGATATATATATATACATATATACATATACATATATGTACTATATATATATATATTATACATATATATATATATGCATTATAATTACCATATTATGCTCCCAACTGCACGTACTTCATTATCGGCACTCCCTCTTGCGAAATGGAAGCCTCCTCTTAGAATATATACGCTCTTTGCTAAAGTAGTGCCGTACTTTTAATCACGTAACGACGTGAGTTTACGACTGGAGTGCGATGGGCGCCATAACTCACAACCTCGCTGTATCTCTATCCACTAACGATCGACCAGAGACATACGTATCCATACGATTCTCTCGATGCGGAAGTGAAATCGGGCGCGTTTCATCGAGCCGATTCTTCGACGTTACAAGTTCGCGAGAGCGCGTTACCCGCCGTACGTTACAAAACACACGGTTCGTTTTCGCGTTCTTGTACCATCGAAGTCCTAAGCTAAATCGACATTGAGTCTCTCTCGACTATCGCTTTGAAAAAAGAAAAAAGAAAAAAAAAAGAAGCGGATTCCGCTTCGCAAATCCGCAAAGCGGCGTTGTACAGACCTAAAGCAGTCCTCCACAGGGCGTGTGACCTGCGAAGGGATATTCGTCAGGGAACACGCGACCTCTCCTGCTTAATCCCACGGCTCGGCGGAACTTCCGGACGATAAGCGATGGATTTTGGTCCTGGTATTCTTTACAAGGTAAACGTTTCGTATCGAAACGAAACAAGATCAACGATCTCCCTTTCATCTCGCTTCTACCATTCGTGGTAAATACTGCGCACTCTGACGCTTTACCCCCCTCATCCTCCGTCTTTCCTTATCATCCTGCTAAACCAGTTTTCATCATAAGAAAGAAAACGCGACGTTTTTCCCCTCCCCCTTAAGAAGATCGAAGAAACATGCGACTGCTGAAATTTCTCGCGCTCTTATACATACATAGCTCCAAGAGAATTGAACGATACATTTTCGCAGCTTCTGTTAAATGAATATCGTATCTTGAGGAAGTTATAATTAGTTATAATTAGTACAGGTATGGAAAGGAAAAAGGAAGAGAGAGAGAGAGAGAGAGAAAGAGAGAGGAAACAGAGCAGGGTCTTTTTAATCATCGCGATGGTTTATTGAAATAGTTTGATACAATTCATCGACGCGGTCGGGACTTACATTTGAATCCGCTTGATAATTTGGCAGTTGATTATCCTCCGCGAAGAGATTTCATCTAATTCCAATCCTCGTGTCGCAATTATTTTTTATCGTTACGGGCTCGGCGCGATAGCAGAATTACGACGAGAGTGAAATCTGTTCGTTGACCCTCGGAGATGAACGACGCAATCGGCTATCTCGCAGACTCGCGATTCTTGACCTTCTCCAAGATCTCGTAAGCGGATCGGGCAATATCGCGCTGTGCAGCGTCGATTTTAAACGGGTTACTCTAAAAAGAGCATCGGGCCCGGAGTAGAGAAAGGTGAAAGCGTGCGCGAATCGAACAATCGACAGAATCCGGTCGCGATATCTCTCCTCGGCCCGGTTGTGCACCGCCGGCTTCGATCGGTGGACTCTGTCTAGCGCGATTCTGGACTTCGTATTTATACACTGATAAACGGCTTACAAACTTGCGATGAATCACGAAGAAGAGCGTTTCCGAAGGTGACGGAGCGCTCGTAACTAAAACAGCAGCGACTCCGAATTCGTTCACCGAGAAACGTTACCTCGGAAATTTCCAATCTCAGTTTTCAAATATTCCGTATCGTGACGCTCGAGTTCGAAATTAGATTGCTGTCAAGGTCTATTTAAAATTAATCGCAGAACCACTTTGGAGTTGAAGCTTGTCTCCGGGACAGGTCGATCGGTCGAATAATTCTCGAGCACTGCAGTCTTTCCGAGTAACAACGAGACAACGAAAGGCCGTAAAAGTCGTCGCAAAAGTAGGCTCGATACGACGGGGAAGGGGAAAGATGTTAAGAGATTTTCGCTTGCTTTCCTCTCGCGCGCGTGAGAAGCGATCTCGACGTCCGACTTCATCGCGTTCGTCCCAATTAAACGGCCGGGGTGTAGATTACATTGTTCAGCCAAACATGTAAGCCGAAATGTCGTTAACCCGTTTAATTGCCATCCGGTGTCCGCGTGTGCGTCGTGCATGTGACGTGGGAGGACGGGGAAGGAGGAGGGGGGGATCTCGACCCGCGCCTCTGAATGAATTTATTCGGGCGGCAGAGACTATACCAAGTGCACGGCGCGCTTCTGAGAAAATAAACTCTCCCGCGCTTCCTCGGCGATTCCGTCGGGCCCTCCTCGCGCGATCTCCTCCGACTTCCTTCGAGGCGAGTCTTCTTCCTTGAAACCGATCGGTCCCCCCCTTCCTTTTCCTCCGGCCGTCTCTACCCGTCCGTTCGTGACGATGTCGGGTTACGCCGAGAAAGAAGAGAGAATGAGAAAGAAAAAGAGGCCGACGCTCGCCGTCGACTGTGTGCGCGATTCGCTTCGCGGGAGGAGAGAAAGAAGAGAAAAGCAAAAGAAAAGCTGGTAGTCGCATCGGGGAAAAAAAGAGGGGAGAAGAAGTCGGGGCGAACGGAGATATCGAATATTTTTCTTTTTTTTTTTCCTTGCCTCCCAACCCCTCTCTCTCTCTCGTCTCCTCGCACGCGTATATTGATTTTTAGAAATTCCTCGCGAGACGGGCGAACGAGCGCGCAAAGCGCACCGGCCGAAGGAGCGGAGAGAGGCGAGGAGAATCGGAGAGGGAAGAAGCGGCGCGCGAACCACCCACGGCCGCGGCGACGGCCGCCTTAGGGCAAGCGAGCGAGCGAGCTGAGCGAACGGAAAGCACATCGTCGTTTCGAGCGAATCCATGTTGTTCGCGAGACAGCGCGTTCAAGACGAGCGTGGTCGCGTTCGCTCGAAGCTCTTTATTCGCCAATTTCCTCGAGTGCCTCGAATGGCACCGGCGTGAGTATCGCTGTAACGTTATACCGCGACACAGGCAGGCCGCATAGCGTACGTGCGCAAAGAGTCGCGGGGAAACGACGCACGGACCGCGCATCGAGATCCGCATTTAGGCCGTTAATTTTAATAACGGGGGAAATTCCCAGCCGCGTTAGGCCTAACCGCACACTAGACGGCCCTGCTTGCGGTCGAGAGCAATCGAAGGCAGTCGGAGTCGTCCGAGCGCGCGGACGAGGCGAAGTAGTGGGGGATCTCGCCCCCTCTTAACCCCACCGCGTAGTAACCCCCACTCAGTCACGGTCGTACCGACATCTCTGTCGCTCCCGCAGTCGCTTCCTCTTCCCTCTCCGGGCGTCTTCCTTCTCCGTCTCGCTCGCTCCCTCTCCCTCCGTCTTGCGCTCGTCTCTCTCGTTCTAGCTCGTTCCGCCCGTTCTTAACATCAAACCACTTAGGGCCGCGGACCTCGGCAGTCAGTCGATCTTTCCTAGTAGCGGCATTCCGGCATTTTCCACCTGATCGCGCGCGGGCGGTCCGGCAAACGCCATTTTGGTCGTCGTTCGTCGTCGTCGTCATCGTCCACTCACGCGTCGAGAGAGTGAGAGAAGTAGTCTCGTGCGTGAAACACACGAAGCACGTTCGTATGTGCCGCGCCGCGCGTCGTCCTCGTAACAACACCTGACGGTTGCTCCAAAAAACAATACGCGTCCGTACGTACTACGCGCGGCGCACTAAACCGTAACGCGCGTTGTTGGTGTCGATTTGATTTTTTTTCCCTTCGTTTTGCCGCTCCCCGTGGGCCAGAGAGAGGGAGAGCGCGCAAGAGCGAGCGGGCGAGAGAGAGAGAAAGACAGAGTGAGGGAGCGAGTACGCCGCCCCCGTGCGCTAGACGAGGAGGGGGCGACCAGGACGGAAAAGGACGCCGGGTGTTGTTTTTCCGTCGCGCGGACACACAACGAGACGAGTCGCGCGCGGAGCGGAGAGAGTGCGTGACCCCGCGTGTGTGTGCCATTGCCGTCGACGTTCCACGTTCTTCTGCTGTAACATCCTCTCGTCGCCTGACAGGACTCACGTCGACGTTTGCACGGATTCGGACGGAGCCGCGGCGAGCCGGATAACCGGAAAAAGTGTGAGCGTGAGTAAGTACTACAAGTCTCTCGCTACGCAATTTGGCAATTCGCGTTCCGGCCGCTCTCCCTCGTCCCCTCCCGACTCACGCTCGCTCCCTCGCCCGCGTTAGATCTTGTTTTTTTCCGCCTGCATGACATCGCCTGCCATTTTGACCGGCGGCCTCCCTACCATTTTCTCTGTTTTCTCTATCCCTCTTGTCTATCTTTCGTTCTCTCGTATCGCCGTCCCGCTCTCCGTCGGTTTTTTCCCCGCTGTCGTTCCCTACCCGCACCCTTCCCTCCCACCCGTCTCACACTCCTCCGCTATCCCCCCCCCCTCCTCCCCCGTACTCGTGGAGCGTGTGCGGATGTGTATACACGGGTGATCGAGAAATTCGCACGACTCTCAGCGAGATGGGAGAATGAAAGACGACGCCGTCATCACCGATGTCGCTGCCGCTGTCAAACGTGACCTCCCTCCGCTTCTTCATTGACGTGTTCTCTCGCGTGTTTATCCGTTTCTGCGTAATTCGTGCGTGCGCGCGGTACAACGGGGGGCACCGGGATAGGGCGGAGGGGGGTAAAGCGCGAACGAGCGGGCGCGAAGTGGGGACGCGCGCCGAGAGAAAAATAATACAGGTCAGGACGTAACGTACCGCGGTATCCCCGCGCCAGTGCGCGAGTGTCTACACATACACGTTTGTGTATGTTTTTTTGTGTATGACTGAGCGCGCGCGTGTTTGTGCGTACGTTCGAGGCGGTTTCTTGCGCGTTTCCCGTTTCCTTTCGGGGCCGAGCCCTGTGAAGAGCCTTCTTTGAAAGAGAGAGAGAGAGATGTTTGAGCGGAAGAACGGCGAAGACTTCTTTCGTGCGTGCGATTTCAGCCGCACAAATCGCCGCATCGCGTAACTGCCGTTGCGTTCTTAAAATCGGTCGTTCGCTGCGAACGCACAGTAAGTTGTAGAAACGCGTACGACGCCATTGCGCTGTCACATGCGGTTAATGAAGGAGAAAAAATGCGCAAGGCGACGCCCGCACTGCTTCGAAACGAATTCGAGAAAATCGTCTCTTCCACTAGCGATTATTTTTTTCAAAAATACAGAATATATGAAAAAATGAAAATCTATAGAAGAACGGTGCCGCCTTTTTTTTTTTTCGATAGCGACGAGACGCTAACGAAATTGTGGTACCACCCTTTTATTTTCGTTTTATTAATTTTGGGTTATAAATCGCGGATATTTATCGGAAATACTAACTAAAGTTCAATGCACTTTGCAACAATATATTTCGCACAACAGATCTAGTTGTGTGGCAGCGGTTTTTACGTATTCTTAAATTCCGCCCACGCTCACAATTTCGAGGGCCATTCGCGGAAGCAGTCCGCAGCTCCACTCCCGTTATTTCGAATCCGAAGTACGAGACGTGCAATCGAGACGAGACGTGCACCTCTTGAACGAGATAAACGACTGACGAGACGTATTATATTTGGTAGCAACGAGTCGTAGCGTCGATTAGCGACCGGCGTTCGACTCAATTTTCCCTCTGTATCAGGCTCCCGATCTTGAAAAGGACGGCTGTTTAACTCGATTGAAAGAGAATCCCAACGTCTGTGCAACAGATCCCTTTCGTATAGGGTCGCTCGTGAGACCACGCGCTACCGAAAGCCCTAATTGTGAATTTTCACGGCCTACCATTTAAACATTGCCGATGCTACGCCCACGATGCGGAAAAAAGCTCAGGGTACTGCTCGTGGGATACGAGATGAAATGTAAAAATAAGATAGAATGGAACGGTAAAATACTAGGGTAAAGGTAATAATAAAGCGCGTGGTACTCCCGGGCAGTACATTATCGGTTAACGCGAATGAATGTAGAAGCGGGACGACCGGAGTTAATATTGGCTGAATAAAATATAACATTGCATCATACCTCATTTAAATTCAAGTGGGCTTTATTTTCTGTCAGGATTTTTACTCGATGTTTAATTAATGAAAATATTTGACGTCGGGATTGAAAAGCTGATCGGTATCTCATACCGAAATTTCCGTATGAAAAGGTCGACTCCGAATTCGTCAAAGAGTATCGTCCAAATTTAATGCGACGCAAATGGGACACCGTGTATTTATTCTCCGCTTCGTGTGTGCATATATATATATGTATATATGTATCTTATTCTTGTATTACATCGTGTCTTGATCGTAATCAACATCTGTTGATCAGAATAAGTTGGTCTCGCCAGCGTGACCGGCTTCTTACAGTCTCTCGGACAATAGGTCTAATTCTCTCAGCGTGTAGAAAATCGAAACGCAACTTGACGTAATTTTTCGAAACGAAATGTCGTCGCTTCAAGATGACTCATCGCATTGCGAATCAAGATTAACGCAGTGGCTTTTCCGTGAAATCCGCCACGCAATAAAACTGCGGAGCGTTGGTTGGCTCGACGATTATTTTCGCGCTGGGATTTTTGCTTCCGGGAAAATGACGACAGGCTTGCTAGTTTTTTGTCTGGTGCGCGGATGCGCAAATTGAAGTCATAATAATATCTCATCGTTATACCGTACTGTTTCTCTTTATAAATGAGTCTTGTCATTCTACGTTATCGCCTGATATAAAATTGACCCGGGGGATGACGTTGAATCAGGCGCAATAATTATCGCATAATGTTGGAGAAAAAAAAAAATAATCCCACTTCCTTTCCGAACGTAATATCTTTAGATATGTAACTAGACAACATTGATATTTCTTTTAAAGTGTGTGAATGGTAACTGCGTTCCCTTCCCTTTCTGCGTATTTTCACGAGAATAAGACCATATCCGAGAATATCTCAGGTAAATCTTATCTTTGTATTTTTCGCGAAGAAACATTATCGCGTTCTGAAACAACAAGGATGTGATGTTCCACGTCACGTTTCATGACTATGATGTTCTTAAGAACTATCCTCTCAAGAAAATTAAATCTCATCTTACGTACCTATGAATTTTCTTCCCACCCCGATAGAGGATTTATTTCGACGACGATTATTACCGAACGCGCTCGGCATGACTCCTGACTTTTCGCGAAAACTTATCTCACCGCTGTTAGCGTTAACAAACGTCAGCAGCTGACGAACGTAATCGTTTCTTCGTTGTTTTTTTTTACACCCGTAACATCGGTTTGATGACGCGGGAACTTCGTGCTAGCTCTGAAAATCGATTAAACCGCTTTTAATCGTCGGAAAAAGAAAGTCTCTCTCTCTTCCGTACAAATTGCGTTATCGCGGCCGCGCGACGATTCTTGTTGACATATTGTGCCTGCAAATTGTAAAGCACTGAAAAGTGGCTGCTACACGACGTCATCCACGATCACCTGCCTCGTACGTGATTTTCACGACACGCAAGCTTCGTTGCGATTCGTACGACGTCGTGTCGAAACCTTGCGGGGTTTTTCCGGAAAGCAGCACGGCGCGATCGATCGAATCGACGTACTTTTTCCGACGCGACGTCGTTTAAATGTACATTTGCTTCGGTAAACTAAGCTTTAAGAACCGTGCTTTTCTCGACAAAATGCACCAGTTCTTTAGTATAGAAGTACTTTTATCGAATGATAACGAAAACAAGTAGAGCGGTACTGCGAACGGAAATTCCTCCTCCCTCTGTCTGTCTCTCATTTCTAACCTTTTTTTTTTAATTTTATCTCGTAGCATTGACTTTTTCTTCGTTAAAATAGGAAACCTTGTGGATATTTAAGGGGGTCATCCCGTGTGACGACCGTTTTTTTTTAAGGTTTTTTTGCATTTTTTTGCGGCGAAATGAAAAAATACAGAGCTTCCAAATTTTTACTATATATTTATTACATCTTAAACTATATGTGTAAATTTTTTTATTTCAAAATATGGCGTCGAGTTACATCACTGGAATGACATCCATGTAAAAAAAGCAGACAAACGATGTCCACGATTCCGGCAGACTGGTTTATCTGAAATCAAAAATCAAATTGCATTTTAATCTATAGGTGAATGGCTATCGTGGGAACTAGGATTTTTTGAAAATATTAAAAATTCAATTTTTCGCATGCTTTTAAAAATTATAACTCAAAATAGCATGATTTTTTGCGACTATTTTTTTATGCGGACAGAAAACGGTTTAATATTTTTTTTTTAATTCTAGTTCCCACGATAGCCACACATGTGCTGAATCTACCATTAAAATTTTATTTAAATCCATTGAACCGTTTTCGAAAAATCATAGGCACCAGTTAAAAAAATCCAGTTTTGAGAAAAAACGCGTTAGAAAGTTCACGGGTGAATTACACCATGAAATTTTTGCTTACCACTAATCTGCTATTCCTAGTGCATAGAGTATCCCTTCCTCTTCTTCTTGCAAATTTCGCAAAAAAATATCGATTTTTTGAAGCCGTCACACGGGATGACCCCCTTAAGGGTATTTTTAAAAAATCCTAGTTCCCACGATAGCCACACCTATAGATGGAATGCAAAATGCAATTTGATTTTTTGATTTCCGATAAACCAGTTTGCCGGAATCGTGGGCACCGTTTTTTTTACATGGGTGCCATTCCAGTGATGTAACTCGCCATCGACGCCATATTTTTAAATAAAAAAATTTACACATATAGTTTAAGATGTAATAAATATATAGTAAAAATTTGGAAGCTCTGTATTTTTTCATTTCGCCGCAAAAAAATGCCTTAAAAAAACGTTCGTCACACGAGATGACCCCCCTTAACCTAGGCTTCTGAATATTCCAAAGATAGGTCCTGAAGAGAGAGCGCGACCATTGATCGACAACGAGGTGTCTAAGCACCCTAAAGATCGCCGATAATCGGCAAACAAGCGGATAATGGATGGTTTCGCATATACCGTTTGTAACTCAATTACACCCGCGGGATATAATTGAAAAACCAATTGTCAGTAATCGGAGACGATTATGCTTCGGAACGCTATATCCGTTACGCGTAAATGTTTACATGCTGCGACGACATTGGACTACCGTTGCGGAGATATTATTGCTGCGCTGTTATAACAAAATGAGCAGCCGCATGGTAATATTATATGATACTATGCGGAGCGTCTATTTAAAAAAAGAAACGCGCACGTCCTGTTTTGAAACGTGAACTTCGATATACGCGCGTATTATTGGTAATAACTCGCATCACTCGCGGATTTTCCAAATCGTATGCGAATTTATATTATTTCAAAAATATAAATAACTCGTGTTTTTGAGAAAAGCAGAGAAAAAAAGACGGAAAGAGAGAGAGAGAGAGAGAGAGAGACGAACCGTATAATAATAGTTTTATTTCGATCGTATAAAATTTAATTAAATTATTCAAAATGTAATACGGCTACTAAAATTTAATTTCATAAAGTTTTGTATTAATGTCAATTATATATTTCTATATAGTATCATGCGCTTTAGTTTCATACGCAGAATTAAAATATTAACGATAAATTTTTGGAGCTACGAAAATATGCAATTTTTTTTCGGCTATGTAAAAATGGTAGACTTTCAAAAGTGTATGATATCGCTGCTGGTGCCACGTACATATTCAAATCCGCCAATTTATTCCGCACACGTATCCCCGTTTTTCCTGGAACCTCTCTTTCGTAGCAGCATGCACATCCTACGACTGCAACAGTGGTTTTCGAAATCAAACAGTCTAACCGATCGGTCCACCTACCTATTACACGATGCGAAGGTAATCGGCTAACGGATTTAAAGCCCACAAAATACATTTTACACGTGATTTCACGCTCGAGACCAACTGCGTACGGATTACACCGAACCCTCATAGCACGTTGAATCTAAGTATCTCGCGCATTATCTTTACCATCGCGAGATTGAAGGCCGCGTTACACCTATCGTACGCGATAATTAATCCCAGATTAGCCGTTCATCGTTCATTAGTAGGTCATAGTCCTATCTTAAAATAGACACACGGTGCTACCAGACACACGAGTGACTAATTAATGCCAATAAGTTAGCGGCATCCCAATTACTAACTAACTAATAACGAAGCATCGACAACGATGGTACGAACGCGTTGAAAATATTTAATAAATATCCCACGCGTCGAGGCTGCACGATATAGGCGGTCCGCCACGTCATACGTCACCGCGATCTTCGTCGTGTCTTCCACCGTGCGGTGTAGGAGACGCTATTGATATCCATCTTTGCCGATGTTCGATCAACGGGTCGACGCGCAGGGGCCAGTTTAGTAAACTCGGTTTTACGGTGCAGTTGGTACCTCGTTACGCGTTGCTTGTCCGAGATCAGGGCCGTACGCGCGATGGGAGGAGGTAGGTGGAGGATGTGGAGGAGCGAGGAGAGGAGTCTGACGCAGTCACGCGGCTACGAGAGGCACGGCGCCGCGACTGCGCCGGCACATTATGCCGACTTGGGCTCTTCGTCGTGCGGTGCGAACGACCTCGAGTCGACTCGATGCGATTCGCGTACATACAGCAAAGGATAGGAGCCACGGAGGCGCACCGATAACGATAACCCTACGCGAAGGCCCGCGTACGATCGATGTTTACCGTCGTCAGTCTCCGACATTGACATTATTAGCGATGGAAAAAACGTCGCTGACCGAGATCAGTCAGGGCGCGTGCAATCGTGACCGCTCATCGACGTATTTTTTATGAATATGCGGTACACACACACACACACACACGTTCCAAGAGAGAGAGAGCGCGCGCGCGTCCTTCGTTTAATCGCCCGGTGCTGCAAGGCGTGGCCGATCTTTCGTCAGGAAGGATCTCGATATTCGACGTTAAATGTCTCGATGATGAACCACCCGGTAATAGAATTCCGACGACGTGTCGTCGCGATTCGGAAGCTCGTAAAAATTCCGTCACGCTCAGATCGCTTTTGATTCAGACGGTTTCTCTTGCATCACGGCGTTTCGGCTGAGGAAAAATTCGCTCCGCGTTGATCAGATATTCCGATGAATGAAAGCGGCGAGGTTGGTCGAGAACGCGTATTATATTCAGTATGTGTATGGCGTACGAAAATTTTTTGTATTAGCAATGATAAATATTTATCCTCCGGGGTCCTTTGTAAAAAATCAAGGGGATGGGCATTCCGGCTGTTGAAAACTATAGAGGATATTCCTCTGTAAGAACATTGCACTCTCCGTTGGAGCGGACCGCGCAATATATCGCGATATAACGCTGTTTTGATGCTGTCCATTGTGAATAATGAATGGTGGAAGCATTCGTGGGGTAAAGGAGAGAGAGAAGAGAAAGAGGGATCAATACCGATGATGATCGAGAGTAGCGACGTGCTTCAATAGCGGCTCCAAGTTTCTTACGTCGTCGTGCCCAACGTCGTTTTAGAGCGGTTGAACGGCCCCGTTGTGTCTCGCCGTGTAAATATCCGCGCGCGACACGTTGACATAATATTTATATCGCTTTTGAACGTGTTTGCCGTGAGCCGTAGATTAACGAACCGGTCGCGACGGATTTGTTTTCTCGCGAGGATAAGTCGCACGAACGAACGAAGCGACCGAACGAACGGGTGAAAAAAATCAAGAGAAAACAAGATAAAGATAATAGAAACGACGCTGTAACATCCACCGCTTGTGCACGGGCTTGAGTAATCGCGTTTAAAATATGTACCGATCGAAAGTCCCACGATTCCAAGTGTAGAAATGCAAATTCTGGAAAAACTCGCGTCACGTTCGTTCCTCTGCGAGCAAATTCTTCTCGAGTAAGTATCTATTGAGAATAACATTTGACACACTTTCGGAATTTGTTCATGCTCGTGCGTGTGTGTTTGGATATCCACTATCACGGAATTTCATCACCTATCAAGTCGCGAATCATCAATTAACGTCGTTCCTCGTGCGAGACTACGGCGAGACACTTGCGGTATCTGCGCGAGTAAAGCCGGTAAATTATCAGTAACGATCGACGACGTGCCTGATCGTAAAGTTACAGCCTCTGTCATCTCCCCGATCGCGGCGCGGTTATTGTTCGGAAGCTGGAAACGTGCTCGCCACGTCGGGCAGGTCAGGGTGTGTCTGATCCCGCGCGTGCCTGGAATAGCGGCACGATAAAATCGATGGCGCCGATCGATAATTAGGACACACGGCGCCCGATGGAGTCGCGAGCGACGATTCGTCCGAGGTGGAAAGTGATAACGGTATAATTTCGTCGAGAGCTCAGATTTCGATACCGAAAACACGCAATAATGAGATTCATGTTTATTCACGAATAAATGAGACGTTACATGTCGTAGGATACTCGTTCGCGCGCGCGTAGTATATTCGAATCGTCGAAATTATACGGATTTTTTTTCATCCCCGCCTGTCGAGGTGGAACTCGCGACGTGACGCGCTCCGTCGGGCTGTCGCGTCGCGACAGTTTTAGAAACGGTGCGTGTTGCTTCGCTAGCGGAGAACGGAAAAAAAAAACGAAAGAAAGAAGCGCGCGATCTCGTGAATGGAATACCGCGGATTTATTATTAGCGCTTTAGAGCCTCTTTGCCATTGTTGCCGGCCGTATTCCGCGCGATAATTGGCCGCTGATGATGTACTTTCAAACACCGAGCGCGAACTGAAATACGCGCCGCGCGTATTGTTAACCGCCGATCGTTCCGATCCGCGGACGCCTTTCCACGTTTAATTCCGGCTAATACGGGACTCGGGGAATCGCGCTGGGAACGAGCCGCCGTCGAGCGGAAGTTTTCTCACGCGTAACGGATCGGCGCGAACGCTTCTCGAGTCGACCGCGTAATTAGCGATTGACAATCGCAGAAGTATGATTGCTGATAGCCATTATCGTTTGATCGCAACTTTATCAAGCGGCGGCACTGCCGCGCCGTCAAGTATATCTAAATTTATTACCTCGTAATTCTCAACGTCTCGCTCAGCGACGAACCTTCCTATCCGTTCCCCGAGTCATAGAAACTTTGATTCTGTATCAACCCCGCGTGTTCTCCCGAACTTTTGAAGGGCCAATGGAGAATCTTGAGATATAACGCTACAGGCTCTTGTTTCGTGACAAAAGTTGCCATCCTTTTGCTGAGGCTTATTTAAGAATTATTTGATGCTCGATGTTGTCTCAACAGTCTATCCGCATTTAATCTTTCGCAATTTCTAATTTCAGCAAGCGTGTATTAATTGCGCAGTGTATTCAACTGCGGGTAGAGCATTGCGACGAGCAAGTATTAAATAATTTAATAAAGATAAAAAATTTAATAGGTAAATCAGCAATTAAAGCCAAGTTTTTTTTTTCTCTTTCATAATGTCTTTGTTATTATCTTGTATTTGACGTAAAAATTTCGGTATAATTTGAAAATTCTTCAAAAAAAGATAAACAAGAAATTGTAAATCTTGTCGTCGGCTATACCGCTGCATCCTGTAATCCGTTCTGAAGTCGGCTCTTGGTCGGTCGTGGTCAGACACTCATTAGCGCCACGTGAAAATATGAATCGATTGAAGATTAAGTAATCTGCACGATTCACACGTCTTGTATCGCGCTTTTGATCGATCTAATTTGATAAGTGACCACTTCGTAGATCCGATAGATTTTGTGAACGTTGATTGTTACGAATTCTCAGCCACCGTGTATGCGCCTCATTGACCGGGCGGGCGATGACGGTCAACGATTGGCGGAAGGTGACTTTGCCTCTTTTGAAGTTAGCGATTGTTTTGATATTCGCGCGCGTCGATACCTGTGGCCGCGTCATTACCTCCCGAGCCGACGAAGAACGCGCATACCACGACGTATAATGCGTACATTGTCACGTTGTTTATACTTCTCGTCGGGTGATTAAAGCATTTCATCGGCTAATAAAATATTTAATCGGACCCTCGTCGGCGTCGCCGTTGGTAGTTAACCACACGTTTCTCACCGATCAGATTGTATCTACGCGAGTTCCAGTGCTAATGAGTGTCTGAAATCAGCCAGGAACAGAATAATGAATCGGAAAGCCAGGATGGACACGGGACGCAGAACGTTGGGATGTTGGTAGCGATATATTTTCAGGTGTGTCAAATTATTTATCGCGCAAAATTACCGATTTCAACGGGACGTTAGACGAACTCTCATCGGGAATAAGGCGATATATCTTGAAATTTAGAATCTACTTTAAGACTGGTATTTATAATCATCTTCTCATCATTTGATTATATTCGTTAACCTAACCTGCGATGCATATTTTGTACAGCTGTTTCTCGATTATCAATATTCATAGTCACCTTCTCATTATTTAATTATATTCGTTAACCTAACCTTTGAAGCATATTTCGTAAGATAAAATATATTAATCCAAATAGCTGAATAACGGTCTATGAATATAATAAACATGTAGTGATATTCTGGATTATAGATTGTAAATAATTTATAATTATGAACCGACCAAAATACACCGCATGAGTGCTAAAATTTCTGTCTTTTAATGATATGCGCTTTGGGTCACACGAGTTTTATCTTGAATTTATCAGTATCTTTTTCGAACTCCATTTAATTTTGTTATTGTATCGAACTCGAAATCCGACTTCGAGTCCAAATTCTGCATAGTATTTACAACACAATAATTACCTTCGGTCTTATAATTCTTTTCACTCCTTTTAAATATTCAAACACATTCAAACGATTCTATCGGAACTTCCAACACTAATAAAAAAAATAATTAGAAGGAGATTATGAAAATAGAAGTTCTTGCGTTACTCACGTTAATTATTATTAATTATTTGTTTATCAGTATATTCATGTGACTTTCTGTTTTTATAATTTTTTCCTCCCGACATGTTCTAACTGCGTTGTTGATTAAGCGACATGATTCATGTCATTTAATCAACAACGTGGGTGAAATATGTCGGGAGGAAAAAATTATTAATGCCGTGATACATTGTGAAACTATGTATAAATGCAATATTACACATGTATATTCAATGCAGGAGGCATTGAGATAACCGAATATCCGAATAAGTGCTTCAACGTGAAAGAAAACTGCAATAAATGAACGTTCGTTGGCATCAAAATAGGACAACAGCCGGTATTGTATCTCGTTATACTCCGTTCGGTCTTTCAATGATATTTACAGGATTAATGCAGAAGAGCGAGACTCGGGACATCTGAAAATTTGCGATCGCACGCACAATGGGAGGAACTATTCACTCAGATTAAATACGTGATCGTTCGAAATATCGCGTTATTCGAGAGAAACGTCGCCGGCGAGCGGACCCGATGACGAGGTGACGAAATTGCGCGAAGCGGATCGAATTTCAAAACGCACGACTCGCATAGCCGCCGTGCGACTCGCGCCGGCTTTCTCTCCCTCCGTGCTCGTCGCGCAAAAAACCTTAAAATTCCGCAGCCACCGGGATACGCCGCGGGCGAAACCGCCGCCTATGATTAATGCCGATGGAGGCAAAACTAACGCTCGCCATTCCGGGTGTGTATCCCGCCTACGGAAAAGCGGTGTGAACGTGCGAGCGAGCGAGCGAGCGAGTGACCAAAAAATCGGTGTGGGATGGAATCGAGAGAAATCCAAGGCACGCTCGTCGATTTATTTTACGTGAAAGTTACTGGCGTAATTTCAGAAAGTTTTGAGTGATTACACGCAGTTATCGTTGTCTTTTGTGCGCGAACGCACACACACACACGCGCGAACGCGTGTATGCAAAGAAAGACATTCTCGATCACGAGATATTAGATTCGCGCGATCATCGATGCGTAAGCGTTTGGTAATCCGCGCGATGCAGATGGAAAATGGAGGACGACGTTTGCTGCGCCACGCGGCGAGTCGCAACTATCAACAAATAGCTGTTTTTTTTTCTTTTTTTTTTCCCGAGAACGACTCGGTTTTAAAACGAGTCGCGCGGCCAAAGTTTGCTATACAACCGCCGCCGCGGTTTACCTTCGAACTTACGTACTACTTTTAATCGACCGTACGCGCGGATTCGTGTTCGCGAGTACACAGTTGCGCAAACTTTGACCGCAGAGCATTAAAGATCAAACGGGGAGTGGAGGGGGAGGGGGATAAAAAGCCTTATCCTTGCAAATCGATGTAATCCGCGACGAGCAGTCGGTACCTTCTCGTCGACTGTGGCGCGAATTACGAAACGTCTCGATGTCGATTCTTTTTTTTTACTTACGATATCCTGATTGTGAATCATCATCTCTCTCGTTATACCGCGAGATCAATTTATATCATTCTTATGAGCGCTCTTGCAAAAATAACGACGATTAATGCCGCGACACGGCCGAGATGAAGAACGGCGTAAGTGGTATGTATAAGCGGCGTGTAAATTTATATCTCAGCGCGACGATGGAATGTCGTTAATTAAAAACGCAAATAGCGGTCGATCGATCTAACCCGGCGCGGACGACGCGAAAGATTAAAGGCCCATAAAAGGCTCTGCAATACTCGCAGGAAACGACCGCGCGCGATATCGTACGTTAGAAACGCGCGGTTAATCTCTCGAGGACGTGCGAGCGAGCGAGTTCGTCGTTCCTAGCCGGGCGGAAGCGCGAAAATAACATTTCGGGAAATTAGGGCTTCTTCCGTGCGCGGCGATCCGGAAGTAATTTCGGCCGTGAAGCAAAAAGTCTCACTGCCGTCGGGAAATAATTTTGATTTTGAAATCCCGAATTTCAACTGTAGGTCGGTGAACGAAAAAAAACACAAGAAAGATGTAATTCTTTCGTTGTTTTAAACAATTGATCGTTGTCGTGGTTAATTTACAAGCCCTTCGGGGGTCCGTAGATCTCGGGTAAAGGACCCCTGGCCTAGATCGCGGCCTTGATTATGCTTGTTATATGCAGCCCGACCTGAGTAAGGAACGCTCGCACGGTCGGGGTGCGCGAGAATAGAAAGATTTCCCGAATCTCCGAGTCTCCGGACAAAGTTGACTCGCGATTTCTAATTGCCACTAATTGCACAGGCGCGTGTGTATTCCGCATGAGCGGAAGATACACCGTTCCGCGAAGGCGAAGATTCCATCATAAATCCGCGATTATACGGCGCCGTGAGAGACCGCGAGCGCTCCAATTATTAATAAACGACCTCGACTTCGGTATAATTAACTAAAGCTTAATTCGGTCATGCTTCCGCGCCTGTTTGAGGTATTTCAGACTGGCTGCAGGATGTCCCGGTAACAGCAACCTTTAATAATTGTAATGACGGATTCCACCGACGATTCGCGGAGGAGCCGATGTTCAATTAAACTTAAAGAAAATGTCAAAGAGCGCCGGCGGCGAATCGATCGAAAACTCATCGCCCGGTCGAATTCCCAGAATGCGCGAGCGAGACTTCGCGAAGACTTTTAGATCCGGATTTTAATTACCGCGACGCTCAATGTTGAATAATTAACCATCACGCCGAGCCGTTCGATCTCCCCGCGATCTTCTTCGCGTCGAGAAAGGCGGTCGCGAATACAAAGAACTCGACTTCGAACCGAAGTTGCGGGCTTCTGGGACACACAGCCCCGGTATTATTCCACGTGGAATTCCGCGTGAAAGTTCTACTCGCCGGAATCTCTGGTGTGTGTGTGCGTGCGTGTGCTGCCGGGTCGCGCGAATGAAAAAAGATTGATACTTCGTAGCACTTCGGGGGAGAGGGGGTGGGGAAGAGTAACGATTCTACGGCGTAAAACGGAAAGAAGTCCCTCCTCCGCTGTCGTACATAGCCGAGCTAAGTTGCGCGGTGCCGTCAGATTATCGATCGGCGCGAAGCTTTTTTCCCGATTCGCTATATCTAGCCGGCCTGGAAATTTACCCGATCCGCAGGAACGGCTTTGGTATCCTTCCAGCGCTCCGACGCGAACGATGGAATCATCGGCGATCGACGATACAAAATACCACCGGGGTTTCCGCGATTTCGCGATGAGTAAGACCTGCCTGCGCGGTAGTTCGCTAGAACGATACGATTAACTCGGTTAATTACGGCCTTTTCCGGCCGGGGAAGTGGAATTTCTCGGTCGTGAAACCGCGACGCTCGGCGACGGAAAGCGCGGAAAAGCTGGCAGGTCGAAAATAAAGCAACATTAATATTTGAGATTCTCGAACGGTGCTGAATTGAGTTTGTCTGAATTAGGGGCGAGGAGGGAGGGGATTATAAATCACTTTACGGAATCCCGTTCACTTTGGATTCGGATTGTTTCCAGGTTAGATCGCGGTTATCTCGAAGGTAGACGGTTTCCTTTCATTCGCGCGTCTTCTCTCTACCGCGAGTATGTTCGGAGATGAAATTTATTTTCGAGGAAGAACACCGTCTTTGTGACATTACGACCGAATGTAAAACCGTGCCGAAATAACGAAGGGTTACCTCAAACATTCTCGCCCTCCATTTTACCTCAAAAGTGGGTCACGACGATCGTGACCGTCCGCAATTAGTTGCTTAATATAAAAAATAGATTTTACCCGATTTACGCTCTACTTACCTGCGCGGTTTTACTTTTACGCGACCGAGAATCCTCCGAATGAGCGGAATATAATCGGTCATCTCGCGAGTCCCCGCGAAACTTTCGGCGATTTCACGAGATGGATTCGTTCGCGCTTATGGTTGCCATCGCAGTTATAGCCAATCTGCTGCCCCGGAAGTCGACAAGATGGAATCTCGAAAATAAGAAGGAAGTCTTTCAATTATTACATCAGCGAAATCCGCCATTCATCTTCTAGCAAAATCCACATTTCTACACGGTTGCTTCCTTACTTTAAAACTATATTCTGCGTCACTTACGGCGTTCTCTAATAATGCGCTTTGCTCTGAGTTCGTCATTTATCGGCTACATGTTTCGCCGCCGCAGCTGAGAACGCATTAGTTGATTGAAACGAAACTCTTGTTTCGGCTTGTTACGTCCAAACAAATGCTTCGGCTGTGAGAATTGGCCTGTCCGAGCGAAAGGATTGGTTCTCTGAAATGCAAATGAAGAAGGTTCTCACAATCACAATATTTACCTGCCCACGTCCAAACGAGAATTTTGCTTCAGTCAAGTAAATGGGTTTCTCAGTGTGATCCGGAGATTTCTTTGTCTTTTGTCCAGAAATGTTCCCTCCCGCCCGGGGACTCCGAGCGAGAAAAACCAGAGAGGTGTTGGCAATCCTGTTTCTTTCAGAATGACTCGATAGATTTGGAAAAGCAACGGGGCCTCTGCAGAAGCGAGTAATGGGTCAAACGCACGTACGATAGCGCGCGGTGGCTCCGATTGAAAATTCATTCCCGCGCGTGGCACGTGCAATCCTCCGAATCGGCGCGAGCACCTGTCGATCCCTCGGCCCGCTTTCGGCGAAACGCTCTTTCAAATGGATCGCGCGATTCAATTTAGCGCGAGCGACGCCGAAGTGCCGCCGCCCCGCGATCCACCAAGCGCCTACCGGGATGTGTACGTACGCGCGCATTGGCGTGAATAACGTGCGGATATCCCCCCTCCCGTCGCGGATAAGCCCCTCTCGAGGCATCTTTTCGCGGTCTATCGCAAAAACGACGTCGAAGTAAATTAACCTATTCTTGAGCGACCGTCGCGGTGAGTTGCGACAGGATACGTGCGCGCGCGCGCGCGCTTAAAGAAATAGAACGTGACATAAGATCCGTCACTGACTCAATACGTAGTCATGAGTACATGACGGTGAATTCGAGATTCCTTTTTTCGTTCCCTCCTCCCCTCTTTCCCCTCCCTTCCAACGTTTTCTCTCTGTTCATCAATTTGCTCGCGCTAAGTTTTCCCTTTGCTTCTCGTCCGAAGTTTCTTCCCTTGTTCTGTGCTTTTCTCCTCTCTTTATTTCGCGCTAATACTTCTGCTGCTTTTACTTTCCCCTCGTCGGCGTATCCTTCCGTGAGATGTAAGCTGCGTGTAACCTTTGGCTACGCCACTGCGCGCGCGCGCACACACACGCGCGTCCGATCTGTGTCGAGCGCGCGCGCGCTCCATCTCGAAAATATATCGCGTAAGCGTTTTAATTAAGGCACATGATGCCGGGGCCGATATAGATATTCCCGGGTATCGACTGCGCGTCCCGAGAGCTGTCCATTAAAATATTCAGGATCTGCACTTTTTGGCGATCGCGGGAGCCCCCCGCCGTCTCCCTTCGCTGTCGAAAAATCAATTTCGCCGGTTGTGACGTCAGCGCATCGAACGAGGATTCGAGGGGATGCGTCGTCGTCGTCCGTCCGTCCGTTCGTTCGTTCGTTCATACGTATGTTCATTCGTCGCTTCTATGTCGTCCCGAAACTTCGGGATGTAAATTTATCCCGCGGGGGGTGTCGCACGGTCAAAACGGGGGCGACGATGTCGCCGACGGCGGACATATTTTTGCGAGGTGATCCGGAGAGACCGTGTGCGTTTTTCGTTCTTAGACAACGTTCGGGATCAACCGCGGTTTGCCGCTGAATAATTCATTCGCTGCAACATTTTAATGCAAATTTCTCAACTAAAGCGGATACTTTCCGCGAAGGAAGAGTAATAATACGAGGCAAATCGCAGTAGATGATCCCTCGCGAACGAAGCGGCCGAAAATGGAGAGTGAAATTTGATTTTTTTATCTCGAGACTGCAACGAGATCGATTTACGTCCCGATTTTACAGAGACACGTATCGTATCGTCTCGCCGTTGTATTATTTATGGATGGCCTGTGGAGTACTTGACAATGATTTCAGTTGGCGGCGAGTCTCGCGCTAATGCAACACAAAATATCGTTCTGTCGTGACGCGGTCTCAGTTCGAAACGCGTGCATTGATGACACCAGGCCGCCGGTATCAGGAATTGATATTTCTTCTGTGCTCGATCGCATTCGTCCTCCGTAACCGGTAACCGTGCAGTCATTCTCTTACCTCGCGTATCGCCGATGTTACATTTTGTATTTCTTGTTTTGCTCTCCGTTGTTATCGTTCGTGTCTCGCCGGTCACACATGCCGATCCTATGGAACTCCTTCGCGTAGGTTGCAAATCGGCCGGCTGTGTGAGCGAAACTTCTCTCGTTTAACGTCGACTCGGCCGCGACGATATAGAAAGCCCGTAAGATTTATGTAAAAGCGCAACGTCTACGTCAGCTTTTGCGAGGCGATAATTTTCCCTCCTCCCCGTCCTGCGTCGCGGAACGCAGCTGAGAAATGCGGTCGCCCCTATCGCTGTTTCCGCGTTATTTATGCCGTAAAGAGCCGCACGAACGATTCGCCGTCTTTTTGGGAAATATCAGGAGGGGCCGCGGGGGGGGAGGGACGGTTGGGCGCGATTAAAAATAATTTTATTCCCGTAATTTTCCCAGGCGCGCGGTATCTCCCCGGAACGAGCGGCTCGTAAAGTTCCGCCGTGGCTATCAAACCCGATTCCACCGTGGCTTCGTGTATTAATTTTTCTTGAAATCGAACATTATTGTGTACGATCCGTTCGCCGAAGCACTATATATTAATCACCTACCTAAATATATTGTATCAATTTAACCGCTCTCTCCGTGCGCGTTCTGCTTTTAACGTGTAAAATTTATAGCTGAGAGATACGCCCGGCGTTGTTTATTTTTGCTGTGTACATTACGCGTAATTAAAACACTCGCCGGAAGTTACGTGCCGAAAGAAACGCCGCGTCCGTGCCGGGCTCGTGTTTACAACGCGCATTGCCTCGCCGGACACGCGTGCGATCAATGGCGCAAATTAATATCGCAAATTTAAAACGACGACGTTAAATGAAAAAGCGACGAGCCTTTCGCCCCTTCCCCCTCGACCCCTCGGCACCAAACCTAATATCATAAAGCCGTTTGATAAAGTAGCCGCAAGCCGGGCGCCCGCTTTATCGCGAGTACATGTCCGCTCGCTCGATGTGTGTCGGACGTGGTGCGCGCGTTTCTACGAGTATCGCGATTACGCGTACGCCACCGCTCGTACTTGGCTAATAACGCGCGGACACGTGAGCGTTCGAACGTTAATTAATTCGCGCGGCGAAAGTACGCGAGATACGGATTCGTCACGCTCTTTATCGAGCCGCGCGATCGACTCGCTCGAAAATGCAAAGACGCTCGTCGGCGACGGCGCGTCTGTAAAATTAATGAACCGGAGGATGTGTGTAAGGTGAGCGCGCGGAGCAGCCGCGATCGAAGGTTGGCCAAGGCGAATTTTGCACGAGGCCAATTTGATTCCGCACCGATAATACTGGTATATCCTCATTACTATTTCAACAATGTTAACTATGTATGAGGTGGAAGTACACGTTGAAATAAAAACTCGGCGTAATTACGAGGGACATTTGCGAGGTACGTAACCTCGAATTTGAAGGTACTACCGCAGGTATTCCTCCCAATTCGCCCGCCGTCGTCTAGACGGATAATGCGAATCCGGTCTAATTCATCGAGTCAAGGTCTGTTCCTTATCGATGAATATTTTAAACGCGACTAGTCGCGATCCGTGGACCGTCGTCGTAATCTCTCTCCGCGAAAAGCAGCGCGTCCGACACGGCGCTACTTCTGTTAACTATGTATCGCCGAAGTTGGAGGTACACGTTGATATAAAAATCCTACGTGATTAAGAAGGACATTTCAAGGTACGTAACTCGAATTTGGAGATACTGTGCGATAATACCTCGAAATTCGAAACGTCCCTCGCAAAAGTAGAATTTTTATTCCAACGTATACCGCCAACTTTTGCCATACATGGTTAATAGTGTTTAAATAGTGAGGATATACCATCATCACGCGGAATCAAATTGACCTCGTGCAAAATTCACCTCGGCCAGCCTTCGATCGTGCGCCTCACACACACTGGAAGAAAAATATTTGGCATTTTTAACCATAATCATCATGATGAAAGAATTATAGTCAGGAAAGTCCATTTTCTGATAAGTGTTGATAATAATAACCTTGTATGCATGTTACTGCTATTTTTGGCTATTTGTGGTTAAAACTAGAAAAAGGTTATAGTTGGGACTGAAAGTAACTATATAATTTCTCTCAGTGCGCACCCTCCGATTCATTAATTTTACAGACGGTGCCGTAGCCAACGAGCGTCTTTGCATTTTCAAGCGAGTTGATCACTCGGCTCGATAAAGACCGTGGCGAATCCGTCTAGACTAGAGGAATGGTGTGAATCAAGTCTTATGCGTCGTACGAGAATAGAATTGTCGCCGGCTTGGAAGAAAATTTCATCATTGAACGTTCGACGACGAGAACACGTTTTGTTAACACGATGAGTGCCGCGTCAGTTTCGCGCGATTTTCTATTCACGCCGCGTAATCCACGATTATGCATTTACTAGATATTTTTATAGAATGTATCTTATAATATTCATAAGACTGCAGAAAAATCGTTATTATATTAAGAAAGAGGTAACGTGAAACATACGTCACGCAGCCCGAGTGAAAAGTCCACCGATGGCTCACGCCGGCGCTCAACGGTGTTAAACTTCTTGCGTTATCCTCCCGCAACAACACGCAACTTTCGTCCAATGAGCAGCCGGCGTCTCCTCCGTGTGTTATTCCACCAAGGGCGCCGAAGTCTCTTAATTCGAAGCCGCTTCTCCCGGCAACCTAAAATAACGCGGAGGGGTCGCGATCGCAAGAAGCAGAGAGGCACGGGAGGGAGGACTCCGTCGGCGGTACAAGGGACGTGCAGAGGACGGACGGCGAGGTGAAGCGGGGAGAATGACAAAGGGGTGGCGCGCGCGCGCCCGAAGCGGAGAAAGATAGGGTGTCTCGACGTAGGAAGAGGAGGCAGACTGGTGGTGGAAAGCACCGACGGGAGAGGCGGTCGTGTGGTAGTGGTGGCACGAGCGCCGGTGGTGGGAAGGGGTGGAAAGGGATTGTTTGAGAGCATCGACGAGCAGACGGGGCCACTTGCCTCTGCACGACACCCCTTTACACGCCTACCCGCTCTTTCTCCATCTCCCTCTCTCGTCCACCCTCTCCTCCGCTTGTCTTTCTCCCGTCTCTGACGTCACTAGGCGGTACATACTTTTAAACGAATAATGCGAATTGATTTCGCGATTGTCGTCGGTCGGCCCGACTCGCCGATACACTCCGCTCTTCCTCTCTCTCTCTCTCTCTTTCTCTTTACCGCCTCCCCGTCTATTTTTTTTTTCTTTTATCATTCGTACGAACGCGAGACCACCCTGGACGTTGATACGTATCGAGCGATTCTTTCCGAGGTGCCTTCGTGTAGGAACGAAACCCGGAGACAGCGGGAATTAGCGATACGGTATTTATTAAAACCCGGAATCGATTGCCGAGGTTACGTGGCGCGTTGCACCGTCGGGTTAGGACTTAAGATTGCAACCGGGGAATAATAATTGATCCGGACAGTAACGAGTCGATATCGCCGGAGGTCTTAACTTCGAGTTTAAACTCGACGCTCGTTACACAAAATACATGCGGAAGTTAAGTTAACGCTAATGCACTTCCACGCGTACGACAGTTACGCGTCGATAAGATAAACATGCGCAACGAGCGCGTGGTATGCCAACGGCAGAACGAAAGGAAAGCACAGGCGCGTTTTACAGCTCTATCGTTGCTTCTACAAAGCAACTCCCGATTATACCGTCCTAAGGTTAAATTTAGTCCTTTTTTTCTCTTTTCCCCGCCCTCTCCGCCCCTCCTACCTCTCTCTTTCTCCCATCTCGATGACATCGCGGTCTCCGCATTTCATTCCGCTTTACCGCGGATATTATACGCCGTCGATGACTGTTGTCAGTTACACGCGCCGCTAATTAAAAACGATATAAATCGTCGGACAGGCAAAAGTAAAGCGTCACGGTGATAACATTGTGCTCGGCCGAAAGCAATTAAATCGCCGCGTACAACTACTCTACTCTACCGTGACTCTCTCTCTCTCTCTCTCTCTTCTCTCTCTCTTCGTGTACCTGTACGAGCGCGCGCGGCCAAGCATTTGCGCGGCTCAGCGCGCGCCAGAAAAACCATTCATCGCGCGAGCGAGCTCTTTTGGATACGCGATACGCCGGAAGGGCAGAGAACGACATGATTCATTTTCCTCTTTTTCCACCTGCCCTGCTGCACCACCGCCCGTCCACCCTCTCCGTGGCGGCCGCGCTCTCTTTTCCCAACGGGCCGAACGCGCCGAGCGACGCGCGTGTCGCGCGCGATCGCGCGCCCCCGCGCGATTTACACACCGCGCGAGCGAGCGTGGGAAGCGGCGCGTTGCATAATCGGGCTGTGCGTTAATTCGTCGCGTGCGCCGGGTGCCACGTGTGGAACTGTACTTTCGCGCAGAGGCTTCGGACCCCGGCTCGACCTCTCCGGGCTTCCGTTCACGACGTGAGAACGGGGGAATTCGAATGAAAATGTCGCGAGTTCACGTGCACCACCGAGGACGGAAATTTTATTTCGGCGAATGTCCTTCCTCTTTCGTTATGTTTTTTTTTTTTTTTTCTTAGACGGATCGCAGTTAAACATGCGGAGGGCACACGAGCGAGTAGACGGTGAACGTTGAGATTACTCCGTTAGAACCCGATCGAGAATTACTTCGAACGATCTCGGGGACTCGCGTCGGTGCGTACACGCGACACCGGTGACGCAATTGTGCAGTCTAAGCGTTACGCGAGATCCCCACCGCCTTCTCTTGTTCGTTGGAAATGTATCGTGTTATAGTTATACACACACACGCGCGCGCGCGCGTATTTCCCGTTTCGCTCGTCGAGTAAGTGTTTCGTCACTGCGAGCCGCCAAGGGGAAAAGCAGTCCCTGTTCTCGCGATGCAAAATTAATTCGACCCGAAATCTCTCGCTTCTCGTCGTGAGAATGAGGATCATATCTTTTAAAAATTAAATTTCGGATGTAAATTGAAGATTCTGTATTCATGAAGTTACATTCCTCTTTGGCGCGCATTTCGCACAAGGAATTCTTTCTCTCTCTGTAACGACGAGTGTGAGTGGAAAAAGTTATCTCACGTTAGGACACACACGCGCGCGCACACACACACGTCGCGGTTATATTCCGTTTTCATATAATTTAAAAATACGACCGCTTTCTCTCTCTCTCTCGGGTTACGCGTTCTGAGAGGAGGCGGAGGAGGGAGGGGCCGATAACGTCGTTATTCGTCTTTCCTTCATTCGGGTGGGCGATGCCGCCCAGCGCGGATGGGTTAAATAGATTAATCGCTTATGACGCATCGATCGAGCGCGGCTCTAGCGCGCGCATGTCCCCGCTCCTTTTCCTACTCGGGAAATTGCTATCGCTCTTTGAGAATTAAACTTGGCCTCGGCCTGCCGCGACGTCGAAGTGGGGACGAACGGCAGGAAGGTGGATTCATAAACGAGACGATGCTCGTTACTTGAAGAGGGAACAGAAGAGTAATACAGGCTGTTTCACGCGGCGGTCTGCCCGCACCACGGTGTCGGGTCTTTCCCCCTTTCGCGGAAATTTATCGGCGGTTTTAATCGCGGCAGCACCTGCCATCGACGGTTAAGGAATTCCGGCGAATTTGACTCGAATTCGCCCGTAAATTGAACGTCGTAAATTCGGCTTCCGGTAAATTACAAACGCGAACGGGCGAGCGCGCGAGTAAGCCGACGTAACGCGTAAAAGCCTACTTCGGATACGACTTTCCCGTGCTCACAGCGAGCCCCACAAATTACAGAACTCCATATCTGCCTACCCGTATCCCCGCGAGCCCTTCGAAATAGATTTCGCGCGCAGACTCCTCGGCGGGTGTCTTAATATCGTGCACGAGGAAGAACCGCATTCCCGAAAGAGCGCTTTCCCAAGGCTTGACCCGAATCTAATGGAACACCCCGTACATCTCCGGCGGCCGGGCTCGATCAACGAGAATGCAGAAGAAAACGGTCGATATAATACATCCTCTCCGGCTTTAATAAATCTCCCCTACGCCCTCCTCCTCCTCTGCCCCTCCTTGCCTCTCGCCTCTCCTGCCCCCTCTCGGCTCTCGGGTATTTTACTCTCGACGATTCCCCGAGACCGAGGCGTACGCGTTGAAAAAGCGATCGACGAATCGCGCCGCGGCCGTAAAAAGAGGGCTCGTCCTACTTCGTAATCAAAATTCCTTTCTGTAAGGCGATAAGATAACGCGCGTTTGGTACACGGTCCAAGCGACGGAGAAGACGGCGTCACTTTATCACGAGCCACGGGGAACAAGCGATCGCGGCGCTTCGCCGAACGCCACGTCACACCTAAATATCGTTCGCGCGTTTCGAATTAGCGCTGTTGTGTTTGCGTTGCTCCGCCGGCGTTGGGTGCGAAATTCTTCGCTCGATGTAACCCTACGCGACCGTTCGCGCGCCCGAGTCGCCTGTTTTGCATTTAATTTCTCCGCCCCCCCCCCCCTTCTCCCGTGGAAGCCTGAGCACAAGCCCATCGCGTTTTAAGCGGAACCACAGTGCGGATATCTATAGATTTAGCCGCGTGATACCGCCGAGATTCTGGGTATTGTGGATTTTGCGGCGCAGAAACGCTCCAGGTGCATAATAATGAGGTAAAAGGTAATTTAAAAGGGAAATATTCAGGATACATTAAACCAGGTAGCCGAAAGGAAAGGCCGTGCTGAAAAGACAGCATTATTCGTACCTTTCAATAATGGCGCCGCTCGCCGGTTTCGAAATTAGTATTTTTCACGAGGTTCGTGGAAATTCCTGAATGATATCGGGGCCCCGCTATCGCCATTGATACACGGGATTCATTTTTAATGTTAATAACGGGGGGGAGGGGAGACTAGATTTTATCTTTTAGGAATATCGGAGAGAGAAGATACCGCGCGCGATGTCACCGACGATACACCCGGTATCGGTGTATATGTATCGGTTCATTGGTGGCGATAAAAAGAGGCGGCGAACGAAATCGATGGCCGCGCGATGACCGAGAATGGTCGATGCAACCACGATCATCACTTCCTCCTCGTGGGGCTTCGATTTGGTGACGATCGCACGGAGACGAACACCGTGGCGACGTCGAAACACAATCCGGCCGAGCGCGCGAATCCTGCAGTGGCTTCCTCCGCCGGCTCGCTCTCTCTCTCTCTCGCGAGCTTCCGCCGGGAGAACGGCGCGGAAGTAACGCGAATTGACCCTTCGAGAGGGACGCGAGAGAGCGCGGCGACGGGCGATTTTCGCGAGTCTTCTCCTCGAATTGCAACGCGACGGCGGCGTGGTTCGCACGGGAAAACTCGAGTGTTTCCTTGGCGGCGGCGCGATTCCGCATTCTCCGAACTTTCTTTTTTTATTGCGCGCTTTCGAAAAGACCTCGCGCGGATTCTTAATCCTTTATGCTCTCGTCACTTTTCCACGCGGCAAAGGATTCAAGGCGCGTTCGATTTGAGATACACGCTCTTGCGGAGGAAGAAGGAACCGTTAATCGCGCGCGTTTATCATTCGCCTTTTTTCTTTTTTTTTTTTTTCAAGGAGAGGACTATAGACTTTGTTATGTAAAAGCGCGATAATACTCGCGACAAGATCCTCCGTCGTTGTAACGGGACGTCGGCGGCGACGACGACGAGAGCGCGCGGCGAGCCTTCGACCGTTGAATGGTTTTAACGGCTCGGAATTGCGCTCGTAAAGATCAGGGAATGCACTGACAGCGACAGCGAGCGAGAGATTATGAAGATTGGCGTGCATTATACGTACGCGAGTACGTAATCGAGCGAGCGAGCGAGCGACGAACTCCATGTAGCGTTTTCCCTCGATTAATCTCACCTCTGATCCGATCGCGCCGCGTGTGACGCGATTAATCATTTTCCCTCGCAATCTCGCCGACTCTCAATTACAGTCTGCCGTGTGTGTACGCGACACGCGGTGACGCATTACATCGACGTCAGTCGAGTCGCGTCGGTGGTAAATCGACAATTACGCGACCCGCCGAGGGACTTCGCCCCGTCTTTTCTATTCCTCGTTGTCGTCGTCGTCGTCGTCGCTGTCTCGAAAGGAAGCATCGATCCGTTCCGTCGACCTCTCCCTTACCCCCTCGAAAAAAAGCCGAGACGCAAAGAATCGAAGGAAAAAAGAGGACGGAAAAAGCGCGTTCGCGCTCGGTAGGGGCGGTAGTGAAGGGAGAGGGGCGAAGGGGGGGGGGGAGAGAGAGCGAGTCAGCGCAAGATGGATTTCCTCCAAGTTCGAGCGGGCCTTAACTCGCGAAAAATGTCAAAGCGAGTAGAAGAATAGGCCGTGGGCAAGGGTGAGAGGAGTGGGGTGAGCGCGCGGGGTTAGAGAGGGGATATTTCGCGGGGTACTCGGCGGGTAGGTGAAAGAGAAAAAGAGAGACGAAAAGGGTGCGTGTTCGCGCGAGCGTTGTACGTGTGCGTGGTCGTCCGTTCGACCGCGTGTGTAAGTGTATCTACGTATTTAAGATCCGAAGAGACGTCGAGGGGTGGAGGGGGAAGGAGCATAAGCGGGTAGCGGCGAGAGGGAAGAAGAAGCGAGGAGGGATTCCGAAGGGGGGCCGCTCGGTTGGAATCGCATGACGGAGAGGGCACGTCGGACCGTTGGAGGGGATGATTGTCAAAACAGGGCTGCAAGACGCTACGAAAAATGTTCGTATTTATGGCACTATTTCCGCCGCTTCGAGCCCTTCCGCTGGCTTCCTCGGTTCCCTCTCCGCCCGCGCGCGAATCGCACTCCCGTGCCCCCTTCCTTCCCCTGTCTCCTCGCCCAGATCTTCTTCTCTACCTCCCTACCGCCGTCGTTTCGCGGAGCGCGCGTCGTTCTTACTTCCTCTCCTCGTTGCCCTCCTCCTCCGCCACCTCCTCCTCCGTCGTCGTCGTCCTCCTCCTCCTCCGCCGCCCCTCGCGTCCTCCTTCGTCACCCCCACTCGATCACCCCACTCCGCGTCCGGTCGGGGGCCCCACCACCGATGGGTGCGCACAGCGGGGCGATTGCCCCCACCGCCGCGGGCACTACTTTAATGTTACATTAATAAAAAGCAACAATCAATATCTTCCCCGTAAAAAATTTTNCGCCCCTCACCCCGCCCTCTCGCCGGCTCTCCCCGCGGCCACCCACGGCCCCCTCTCCTCCGTCGCGCCTTCTCCCGCGCCTCTCCGCCCTCTTGAGGAAAACGCCGAGCCGCCGCGGACTGCGCGGATCGGAGGTCCTCAGTATCGTGCCTAGGCTCTACGCGTACCCCGTGCTCTTTCACTCCGTGTGCTCTGTTGAGCGAGCCGCCGTTAGAAAGATACCGCGTCGTGCCGCGCGCAGCGCAGCGCCCGCGCCGCGCCCCACCATCCCGCAGTGCGCAGGGCGCGCTGCCAACGAGGGAGAGGTGCCCTTCGCTGTCCAATTACACGCGCCCTTTCCTCGCGATCTCCTCGTATCTCGCGTTCCTATCCGCGCCGACTTTCGTTTTCTTTCCTCCTCCTCCTCTCCTCTACCTTACTTTTCTCTCTCTCTCTCTCTCTCTCTTTCTCTTTTTATCATCTCGTCTTTGTTTTCGCCCGTGGAACCGGCTGCTATCGCAGCACCTTACCTCCCGACCTTGCGACATCGGGATTTCGAAAGCTGAACTTTGGATTTTCTATTAAGCCGGTGTCGCAAAGTTGCTGTGGATTAGATTGATCGGTTTCACACAATGATCATTTCTGTCGTTCGTGCGGAACTCGGCGTCGCGGTGTAAGGTAATTAACTCGCTCTCTCCTTCTCTCTCTGTCATTCGTTCGATTTGATTCGCTCGGTCCCTCTCATACGCTTCTGCTCCCGATAACTTTATCTTATCGCGTCCTTTATGCTTTATTTTAATTGTATATTGCTTCCTGTTACATGGGAGACGCTCTTTCCGAAACGCAATAAACTCGCGTCCTGTGTGTCCTCCGTCTTCTCTGGCGTGTTCTTTACTCCTCTACTCTGTCGCGTACGTACACACACGCACGCATTATACCATCCGCTGAAAGTGCGCCGCACTCGCGCGCTGCGCTTGGGAAAATGCGCTTTCTGGCCCTCTCCTCCTCACTCTTCCGCCGGCTCGGATCTCTCACGTACTCGCGCCGGGCTTAAGTTCAGAGGAAATACGTAACGGGGACGAGGGCATGAATAGGAGGCATTATTAGCCGGCCGCTCGCTTTCGAGTATATCGATGCCCCGACCGGCGAGAACTCGCGGAGTCTCCCGTTTCTTCCCCGTGGATTTATCGCGCGTCGCTCCTCCTCGCTTCTCGTACGGGAGATTCAAAGCTGAGACACCGCGCTTTTCATCACGTCGTGGAAGCTCCGCCACGGTGAAAGTTTCATCGCGCGCTTCGCTCGTGCCGATATCGATCTCGCCACGAAGACACGAGATCGAAGTCGCGGAGTCGGTGTGCTGGTTGCAGAGGCTCCCTCCGTAAAACGGTGCTTACAGCATACAGGAAGACTCAGAGCGCAACGTCCGCCTCTGAATATTTTCCGAACGCGAAATTATATTCGCCGTGCCGGCTGTATTGAGTTACACGTAGGATGTCCTTTTTTCTCTGTTTTCACGCACAACGTTCCCCAAATTTGTCACCGAGACCGCGGGAAGAAAGATTTTTTTTTTTCACACGCCAGATTATCTTCATTCTATGGAGAATGTTTGTTTTGTATTATTTCATTTTATTTTAGTTTTTTTTTTATAATGTACTGCTACTTGGATAAATGCCGGTTGGACGGCGAGAGACATTCGTTTTGATGCAGCCTGTACAAAAACGTCAGGTACCACGATAGGATCGCGTTGTGCGAATTCCACGTTTCACGTACCTACCGGCGGCGAGGGCACAAACTCCTCGACCTGCGTTTCTTCTGCCCGGACAAAAGGGCATGAGAGAGACGAGGAGAGCGAAGAAAGAACGATAGAATACGGGAAGAAGAGAGAAGAGGGGAAGAGAAGAGGGGCGAGAGGATGAGGAGAAAGAAGCGAGAGAGAGAGAGAGAGAGGGAGAAGCGCAACATATATATACCAACCAAGCTTCTTGGAGTCTCGAGAGACTATAGTTGGCTATTTTAACGTATCGCGCAGCTGACTTGTTGGAAAAGGGCCGTTGTCGCTTTTCCTTTCGTGGCAAGTCGGAGCAACGTTCTCGCGTCGCGTCACTGAAACACGTTTGGGATATTCGAGTTGATATCTTTTTTAAGCGAATCGTCTTTATGTCCATAAACCCACACTGGAAGTAAAATTATTCCAGAATTCCAGGGAGGTGTGATGTGTGTTCGACGTAGCAGTTGTATTGCACACGACAATTGTAACGCAAAGATAGTGCGATCGCACCAATTATTGGTAACCTCGTTAGTAACCATTCGCAGAGTACATTCACGGTTGAAGGGGACGTTAACCGAACAGAGTAAGCAATTGTTGTTTTTTTTTTTTATAATTTCGGATTTATTGTACATTCCAAGTAGCAATGACTTGATGACATGGCATCATGCTCCACGCTTTAAGGGTTAATCGGTGACAATGTGATTAGATATTGTCTGAGTTCTCTTGATAAGGCATACCACATCTGCCGTCTGCATGTTATAGATTATAAACCGGATGAAAAATCATCCATTGGCCATCTGTTGTCTCTCCTTCCCTCTTCTCTTTCTCCCTCTCTCTCTCTCTCTCTTTCTATTTGATAATTATCCTACTTTCTTCATAGTCGCGTCTCATAAATAACTCCTTAACTTTCCAAGTTAAATCAATGTGCAAAATCCATATTTATGCATTTCTTTATTATAATTGGTCATAATTATGCGTTAGAGCCTCTAATAAACGTCACTCCGTCTTTCTACCGCCGTGTCGTTCGCATATTCATCGAACGTTTTTAAACCGGGATACGACTGACACGACAGTGATTCAGATCGATCCACGTAGTGTAGTTTAACGAGACGAGAAGTGGTTCGCGTGCTGAAATACGAGGCTGGTCGGCGTTGGTGAGCTTTCCGGAAACGAGGCACCGACTGATACACCACATCGTTCACGAGTCTCTCATGAGCCGGTTTTCAGCAGCTCGACGAACAGCATAGGTATGCCATCGGATTTCTCTCTCTTTCTCTGTTTTCCCCCTCATCACACACACGACCGTCCGTTGTAACTACGTCAATTCCCAATGTCACTTACATCCTTCGAACAGCGGATTCGAGATATTTCGAATCTTTTATAAATAACAAAGCTGCGCGTGTGTATATATATATATGTATGTGTGCGTGTATGCATGCGTGTTGCGTAATTATAGATTTCCACTGTGAGAAACATATATATGCTGTAGATCGGATCTCTTAGGACAGTCTCTAAATTCTTGTCGAAGAAGAGATACAGTCGGCGGAAATTTTAACGCGTTTATATATAGAAAGAGTTCGGTGAGAAAAACGAGAAATCTCCGCTATGAGTCTTAGATATAAAGTTTTAAAGCAGCGTAGTTATACTTCCGTCGCTGCATTCCTTTCTTTTTGTAAGAAATTTCGTTTCAAATTTACCCCGCTGCATGGACAAAAAATTAGTCTTATCAAGAATAGGTATTCTCATACATAAGAAAGAATATCATAATTTTTTAAGAAAATGTTTAGTCTTGATTGAATTTGCATTGATGCAAGTATTAATTGAACTCAAGTTGAATTGAATTCAAGACTATTCAAGACAATTCAAATCTTCTAAGAATATTATAATATTCTTGCATATATATGAGAATATCTATCTTGATTTAAAATTACTTTATTTCTATGTGTTCACTCATATTTTTGGTTCTCTTCTATTTTTTTTTTTGTGGCTCTTCTTGGAACTGAGCTATCCGACTTGTTCTCGGAAACGATGTGCTGTAGCTATTCTTTCTCTTAAATCATATAGAACGCGAGAAATTTAAGTCTTACTCATATCTGAACAGTCTGAACAATTTCCGAGTACAATTTCTGCACTTGAATTTGCACATTCGAGAGTGATTGATTTTCGAAAAAAATCGGGAGACTGCACAATTGAATCATTTCGAAGATCGAATGGAACACGTATCTGAGTTAGATGGGCGATTTTCGATATCGGAAAACTCTGTCCAAAGTCTTTTTCAAGAACATCCAAAATTCCCCGAATCTTTTAGAACGGTTGGACGACGACCCTTTGGTTCAAAAGATGACCGAAAATTCCTGCTTCGATAAAACGCTTTAACCGGGATGAAAAGCTGGGAAGGTACTGGGAAACGAAACAACGTTCTTTTCAAACTTGCCTCCCTTTTCTCCTCTACCGAATCCTTCGTCAACATCGCGGATGACATCACGTAGGATCTCTCGCCCCCCTAGTTTGCTACGCGTAGGTCAGGTTGCATACCTGTGCGAATGTTTCCGCGATGCACGCTTCTCTCGCGTGTACGGCGTATGGGAGAAAGAGACGCGAAAGCGTGCCGTTCGGAGAGAAAGAGAGACGTCGACTATTCCCGCGGGAACGACGGAGAGAGGAAAGGAAGGCGCGAGCGAGAAGGGAACAACGTGTGCTGCGGTTCACGGGTAGAGCGTGATAACGCCCGTACGGATGACTGAATGGGTCGTACGTGGACTCGCGGGTTGGTGGGACGGGAGGGGTCAACCGCGGCGGCCAATCGTACGCTGAGTTTTGTCGGTGCGTGGCGTTACAGAGGCAGAGGGAAAAAGGTGGCGGGATTCAACACACGTGCGTACGGCAGCTACTCTACGCTGTGCGTTCACGCAGTCCTGCTGCCGCGTATACGTCGACCGTGCGTCATATGTGCGTGCGTGCGTGCGCGTATATATGTGAGCACCCGTATATTCGTCGACTCGACGACGTCGACCACGGCCATGCACGCTCTACGCATACGTATCCGCGCGCTTATGTGTGCGGCGGTACCGCGTGCGCGCGGACAGGAAACCAGCTGTGCGAATCGATCGGTCCCCTCTGCCATTCGATTTTTTTCTTCCCGACGATGCTAGGGGCGATAGGACGTCGCGTGACGCGATTGATCCGTCTGAGATAGGGGGGAGTTTTTAGTCATGGGGCTGAGAATTATGCGGAACTGTACTGACGAATCGCGCAGGGTGGAAAAGCGGCGAATTCGTCGAAATCGATATTTCGTGCGTAGTAATATGTTTCGTCATAGACGCGCGTGTGACTTTTCCCTTTTCCTTTTCCCCCCCCTCTCTCTCTCTCTCCCTCTCTAATATCTTTTTTTCTAAATTATTGTTTGATGCAATTTTTGGACCGCTGGTACGTTTACAATAGATTATGAGAGAGAGAGAAAGAGACGGAGAGTAAAACGGGAAGTATTTTATTCGAATCTCCAAGAGTTCTAATGTAGAATTATAATAACATTTATAAAATCTATTATGTAAAATGTGTACGTATGTGTTACCCAATTGTTATACGAATGTCAATTAATTACACGATGCGAGCATCTGAGCCAGATAGAAGACAATAAGAGCATAGAAGGCTACGTAGATATTAAATGCGTTAAAATACAATAGAATATCAGAGGTCGCGCTTTGCAGTTATTACCGGGCCGTGTAATGTGCGTGTCTATTCCCACGCGCGTCCGTGATCTCGCCGATTGAAATTTGTCGGGTAAGTATTTTCAACTCAAGGATATACACGGCCCCATGAAACGCTAGTAGCTGTCTTATTATCCGTTTACGAGGATACTGCACCGCCTTTCATTATATACTCATTTTGATTACNGGGGGGGGGGGGAGACGTAAAGGATCGTATCGTATATCTGGCTAGTGGAATTTTATGATTCGCTGACGATGGATACGGCGACGGTGGGACTGGCGGATAGTGGCGGATAAACGGGTCTAACAAGCGAGACTGTAAGCCGACTATGAACGGTAGTGGAGGGAGAGAGCCGCGTTTAAAAGAACCATTGACACAGTCGCAAACAAGCGCGGTGCGTTTCTTTCCTGGCGGCGTTTGTGCGCGGACGCGTTTAATTACGATAATATAATGCGGTATCTAACATGCATTCCGAAAACAAAGCTGTTTATTAGTTGGTTTGACGTAACAACGCGTATTCAGCGTGATTTGTACAGTGAATGTGTAATACCACGAGGTTTATTATTATTACACGGCTGTTAAATTGCAATGAAAAAATAAAAAAAAAGACTGGATACGCGAGTATTATTAACGTTATTAAGCGGCCGCTCCGGCGTGGCAAGAATATATAACGCGGGACGGAGGTTCCAGGAGCGATTCGCGCTATCCGACCCTGCGAGAAAAGGGCGAGGCCTTGATCCACGGCGACCCGATGGAATGTTCCGCAAGATCGAGAACTTGAATCCGCCCCGTCTCGAAAACCTGTTGCATTTTAGCGGCAGAACCGATTCTCCGAAAATCAGCTTGGCTACGGCAGCGGAGCATACATTTCTAATTCAGAGAGAGGGAGAGAGAAGCCTTTTCTCTCTCTCTCTCTCTCTCCCTCTCTCTCCGCACCGGGAGACTCGGTGCTACGGATTTTTTTATTAGCGACGTTAGTTACCTCACGCACGATGTAAAATTAAAACCAACTGAATTCTTCAAGTCACATTCCCGCTCTACGTTACGAATATGTCGCGATCTATTTCGCGCACCACCACGTGAGATACATTATTACATATATTCTCTTTTACCTCGCATCGTTATCTCTGGAACTCCTTGCACAACGTTCCCGTTCATTAAGGAATATTTCCGAAATGCTACGAACTCGGCTTCTCGTCAGACTCGATTTCTCTGTGTCTCTCTCTCTCTCTCTCTCTCTCTCTCGAGAATCCTCCGAATCTCGCTTACGAGCAAATTCGCGGTGAAGAGATTTTATCGGCGTGTCGAGAGCGCGAAAGAGCGTTGTGTGCGGAAATGCATGTAAGAAGACACCGCAATCGGAGAAATCGATCGATCGCGAACGAGAGTTCATCCACTGACTATAGCCGACCGCGAGTGACGTGCGACTTGCTTACACAGATGGTTGACACGAATAATAGCGACTACGACGACGACGACGAGGAATAATAATAAAAAGAAACGGGCGGCGCGACGCTTCGCGTAGCACTTTGCATTAAATATTGAGTGCAACCAGGTTCATCCGCGGGACAGTGGAGGAAGGAAGAGGAAAAGAAAAAGGGAAAAGGGGGGGGGGGAAGGTAGACGATAGTGTCAACGAACACGCGCTTACACGTGCACTTTTCTAATTACGGCGCATTTGTACGTCGACAAAGGGGATCCGCATCGCGGGTCGAGCGAGCGGTGGGCGTCGTTGAACAAGTTGCCGTGCATAATAACGCATGCGTGCGCACCGGTAATTCCGTACCGGTACGCGGTAATGCGCTATGAATAATGCGTCGGAAAAATTGAATCTTTCGCGGACGGTAAAAACCGCGGACGAGCGTGGCCACGCGATTACGTTTGACGCACCGCCCACGCTGTACGAATATAAGCGGTCGTTGAGAGGAAACAGCGGTACAAGTCATTTTCCCCCTCGTTTCGGGTGACGTAAGGAAAGTTCGCGAAAGCACCCGGTGTAAAACGAGTTGCGTTATCGAAGTAGTTTTTTTACGATTCTCTGTAAGCAGAAAATAGTGGAAGAGGGGGGGGACGGACTTTATACTTTACATCCTCCTAAAATAACTTCTCGCCGAATATAATACAAGTCAGACTTTTATTTTTATTGACATATGCCATTATTTTACCCCGGCGAAGACTGTATTAGTGTCCGAAGGAATACGGTGGTTGGTGATACAATCGTTGAAGAACTAACTCTCTGAGGGAAAGGGCTCTCATATATTCGGATATGTGACTATCCGGGTATCCGAGATCCGTTTTGATCCGAAAAACTCCAAATTACACTATTTAGTCCATTCGAATAATCCAAATTATTCGGGCCCAATTTCAGAACATAAGAAGAGATCCCCATCCAGAGTCCGAATTCAGATCCGAATTTGGATTTGAATTAAATAAAGAACAACTGATCAATTTAATAACAAAACGTATCGGGAATAATTATTATTCAAACACATGATTAGGGCCGAGAATCATCTCAGGTTAAGTTGTTAAATTGCAGTTGAATAATATTGATTTATTGATTATCAAGTGCATTCGAGAGAGATATAGATTGCTGCGAACGTGTCTATCTGATCGATTCCGCCGCGAACTTAGATCTATCTGGATCTAGATACAGATTCGATGATTCAATTATTTAGGTTTTCCGGAAATCTCGAATCACCGGATAATCCCCGAATTTTTTTAGCGTTACGTTTAATTCGAATATACCTTTGTTCGAATATTTCGAGTGTCGAAATGTACCTTTGTTCGAATATTTCGAGTGTCACGCTGTATTTATCTCGGATACGTTCTTTATATTTATTATTATGTGAAAACTAATCTTATCGATGAGGAAATCTTAATGATAAGACCGCACTTTGTTCTATATTTAAAATCGGAAATTTTGAGAACAAGAATTTTTGTCCCACACATGGTATATAGAGCGTGAAAACTCCCCTGGCGTTACGGATCTGGACTGTGATTGCCATGAAACACAGCCTCGCCGTGGATTCATAATACGACAATTATATTTTATATACGCAACATACGCGTTCATTATATGCGTATATATATACACACACATATATATATATATATATATTTATATGTAGTACAGCGTGAAACAACGCAGCGGACATTCAAGTGTCGGCAGCGCGCGTTTTCATTCGCACGTCGGGTTCTCTCGTATCTCGCCGGGTGTCTTGTTTCGCGCACGACACGTCTAGACATCTCACGTGCACGTGCTTGTTTCGCGGCGTGTTTTTCTAAACAGATTCGCCGGAAACCGGACTTCAACCCGACCGGCCTGGTCCGATTACTTCGCTCGTAATCGAGGAGGATATCGAGAGCTCATGGCTCGAGTAATCTTGAAAGGGAACAGCGATCGAATGCGGCGGACAAGGTCGGAGCGCGCTCGAGCGCTCTAAAGCACGCTTCCGCTCCCGATTCTCCAGTCGTCAGTCCCGGTGGGTGTTCGCGTCGCGAAACCGCGCGTTACTCGCAGTCGAAACAGTATACACGCCCAGGGTCGGATGAGCGTGTTCAGCTTTCCCGTGTAATTCGCGATTCCCCGTTATTTCGCGCTGTTTTAGATCAACGAGTGACACAGTGAAGCACGAGGAAAGGGCGAACGTCGAAAGTTTCAAGTTTCGAGGGAACCGCCTCTTCATCATTTTTCCGCGAATTTCCTCAGTTTTTCCCCATCAACGGCACTAAAAATTCGTTCGGGAAAATTCACGTGCGTTCGGTTTAAACCCCTCCCGCCACATTTGCCTGTTTTCCCCGCGAAGGAGACGAAAAGGTCCGCGGTGAAATATGTTTTTCCGAAAAACTTTGAAAGTATAGTTGAGAGTTTCAATCGAAATATCCTCGCGCAAGCTCGGAGGATCCACGTTGGGATTACGTATTTAGAATATCGAGAAATTACAAGAGTAGAGTATCGATCGAGTCCTAAAGGAGAAAATTTTTAATTGGACGGACTCCCGCCGAAGTTCGAGACACGAATAAGGGCCACTGAAAGGCCGCGATGGTCGAAGTTGTTTGCGATATTTCGTGCTGCCGAATAGCGACGGTAATTTTCCAGCCGAGCGCAGCGCTCATAGTGCGGACGCTTGCCGATCAGCCGCTCGCCAAGCTCGAGGTACGTCGTCGAGGAATGTGCTCGGATCGCTCCGCCACCGGAAGTTCCCGCACTCTTTCCCGCACGAGCTTTGAACTCACGGTAGACACGGCTGAGAGACGAACGGCGGGAAGAGGAGGACGAGAAAGGGGCTGAGAGAGGGGGAAGGTTCAGGTACATCGTTCGGTACGCGATATTCGCGAGATCCTGGAGAGAGAGAGAGAGAGAGAGAGAGAGAAGACAAGCCGCGTGTCGTCCTCTCGAGTTCCGGCGAAACTCAAGCCGGCATAACATTCGACTCGACCGGCCGCACGAATAGAGTTTCCTGGTATCCGAGAGCGAAACTTCCCGAAGAAACTGCAGAAATATTTGTAGAACGTTAACCCCTCGCTCCTCCGCCATCGTCGATGTTTCTTCGGCGTCGTCGTCGTCGCTTTTGAAGATCCGCGCGAGTTACGCCGCGCGGAAACTTTATCGCGATGTTTTTCGCGCTAGCCTAACTCGCGAGGAAATTCGACGAGACGCGCTTTGTACCGCTCGAGAGTGTGAAAATTTACTCACCTTCGCACGATGTGTTCAGCCGAACACATTGGTCGGTCTGATTTCGAGTCTCGTCTGTGGGATAAATTCGTTTAATCAATGACAAAACCGCCGCCCATTTTCAATTCGAAGCGGTATCGCGGGATTCATCCATCGAAACGTCTAACGATGGAAACCCAGCCGCGCGTCGCGAGCCTGTAATTTCCGCCAAGAATAAATCAATCTTAGATTAGCCACAGTCCACGACTGCGAGGAACATTCCGTTGCTCTAGAAGAGAGCGTCTATAATAATGAATTGTGGAGGTCGCTCGATGCAGTCGGCGGCGAGTTCACCGAGAAAGAGAGAGAGAGAGAGGGGGGCTGACATTATCGTGTGCTCTATTATTCTGGGCTGCTTATATCTGGCGACGAAAACTCTAGTTCGCCTCTGTGTATCACCGACGCGCTAAAATAATGATTTTATCGCGCGATTCCATGTACTAGAAACATAAATTCTGCCTTTTATCAGTCGTACATTGAAAAATGAATTTAGTTGGCTCTAACTGACAATGGACACGACCAATTGTCTTTCGGCTGAAAGAAACAAAATTTCTAGTTTTCATAAACCAGAAATTCCTTCGACCAAAACGCGTTTGCTTGTCCATTGTCAAGTAAAAAAAAAAAAACAGTTTTTATTTTCATCTAGTCGTGCCATTTTTACTAGTTGCGTCTGTTTTATCCATTTTTTAAAGTTAAGCTCGTCAATGAGTACTCAAAGAAAAGAGAACCATACTTGACTTCTTGAACGATCGTGAAGAACTTCAGTGCTATTTATATTTTTCTAATCGTGTGTCAAACTTTCACCTCCATTTCCCTCGAAACGTACTCCATGTGGATTAAATCTTTCTTGCATAATTGGCCAATAGCCTTTCAGGTTGTTCCTCATTGACGCTGTGTAACATCTCGACACGCGTTTGTCACGCACTTCTCCCGCTTCGACTCCCTCATTTCGCTCGGAGAATGAGAATATACACAATTTTCCCCGGTCTTTCTTTTTTTTTATGATAACCTGCGTCGATGAATAAAGATGCGAACGGAACTCGCGCGGAATCGCCGGGACAGTATTGGAAACTTTAATAAGAGAGCGGAAGGTTTTCGCAACGTCGGCTTTCGGCCGCGGTTCGACTTGAGCGCGCGCGGTCGGACGGTTTTTGTTGGCGGCTAAATTGCGAAATGAATTTTATCCAACTTCATCGGCTACCGCTGACGCCGTCGCCGCCGTCGACACCGTGCGACACGAACCTCAGCTTCTCGGGCGAAGTTTCACAGAAGTCGTTCCTCGTGGAAGCGCGCGCGGAAATGCGAGAGACGGCGACCGCACTTCGTTACTCGGAAACCACCTCGGATGGTAATTTCGCGAGGACGGACTGAAAATCCTCTAGTCTACTCTCTCTCTCTCTCTCTCTCCATCTGTACGTGTGTCCTTTTTTTGCCCGGGCCCTGGTTCCTGGGGCGGGCGAAACGTACGACGCGGCGGGAGCCCCGAAGCGCATTATTCTTCGGAGGAGTGGGATATATTAAGATGCAGTTTTCATATCTCGCTTATGAACGGTTATAAACACGGAACGGATGAATAATGCGTCTGTTACCGTCCAGGATCTTATACAGAGTTATTTAAGAGTGCATCGTGACGTGGTGGCGCGACGACGAGAGATCGGAGCATAAACAAGCTATATTTGAAGACGGGGAAAATAAATGTCAATCAAAAGGAAACGAGCGCGCGCGCTGTGTGCCAAGGTATCAGGTATGACAACACCTTGCTGATAGTCCGATGGTTCTTTTCCCGCTGTGTATCTTTTATTATACGCGTTTCGCCATTGTACGCGCGGCGATGTCGGTCATTGTACACGCGAGCGAAACAGAACGGTGCCGACCACGTTGGATCGCGTCGACTGCGTCGTAACGCGGACATAATTGCCGAGCGGTAAGCAACCGGTTGCGGCCTTCCCTCGTCGCGCGGAATTCGCGATAACGCGGCGACGTGTCCGAGCGAGCCGTCGTTTATAGACTTTGCGCGAAAATGCGAGGGAGGAAGGAAGGAAGGAGAGAAAGAAAGAAAGAAGGAAAGAGAAGACAGACAGACAGACGGGAGAAAGGAAGAGAGAGAGGGAGAATCGAGAGCTCGTATACGAGAGAGCGGAATATAGCCGCGCGCTCCCATCATATTGGAAATTCTTCGCCGCGATAGCGACGATATATCTACGTTGCACATCCGAGCGTGTACAGCAAAACACCATAGGAGAGACGGGACAACGAAGAGTTAAAAAGTGGAAGCGGGAGGTGGAGGAGGAAGAGAGTAGACGGAACAGAAGGAGGGGGAGGACGAGGAGGACACAGAGAGAGGTGATGGCGGTGGTGGTGGCGGAGGAGGGAGAGGGGGAGGTTTTTACAAAAAGTCAGGCAGAGCGGCCCCTTTCGTCGACGCGACCGACGGCGGCGGAGGCGCGCGGGGAGAACCGAGGGTGGCGAGCCGGCGCGGGGGGTGGCGGCGGGCGGCGGGGGAGGGCGGACGACCTCGGCGATGATACGACAAAAAATCAGATGCACGGCCATTGGCTGTTCTCAATTCGAATTATTGGCTTCCCCGGTCGCCGTTCGTCAGACTCTCCCCGACCTTCTCGATACTCGCTCTCTCTCCTTCGCGCTCCCTCCTTCTCCGTCTCGCCCGACTCTCCCTCCCCCGCTCCTCTGCTCCTCTCACTCCGTCGCCGCCGTCTCCTCCGTCGAGCCTCCCTCGCCGCCGTTGCTCCCCTTCTCGGGGGAATGGGCGCCGGCGAGAAGGGCCGAAAAAACTTCGAAAAAAAATCCAATTTCGTTGCCATGGTGACCGGCGTGCGTTGACTTTGATAAAGATCCCCCGAACGAGCCACCTCCGCCGCCACTGCCGCCGCCCCCTCTTCCTTTTACTCCGTCTCGTGCTTCGTTCTCTTCGTCCTCCGCTTCTTCCATCCCC
>NW_014554557.1:1189300-1199425 GCF_001313825.1 Dinoponera quadriceps | reverse complement strand
TGTTCTTCCCGCCGTCCCCCTTATGCGCCGACTACGACGCCGCCGTCGCTCTCGCAGTTTCTCCGATTGTACGCGCGCCCCGTGTGTAGCCGTGTAGCGCGTGGGTGTTGTGTACGTGTGCCGTGTACGCGCGCGGCGGGTATTGTGTGGGCGCGCGAGAGGGTACCAGGGGCGGATTCGCCGGCGGGGGCCCCGGGGGTTGGCGGGGAAGGCCGCGCGGTTTCGGTTTGACCCATATCGAAGTGGGGAGGGGCCTGGCGGACGTACCGCGCCAACCCCGGCTACGCGCTCGGTGGTGGCGAGTGGTTTGTTTGTTTGTTTCGCGAGAACGGGCGAGCGGCTATCGGAAAAAATTTTATTTACATGATAGAAAAATGTTGCCCTGCGGAAGAGCGAGCGCCCGAAGAAGACGCGGCGAGCCGCCCCATCGCGCCGGCACCCTTCCCCGCGCGGACCCCTCCGCCCCTCCAACCCTCTTTCGCGAGCGGTTCTACTTTTTTTTTCCCTGCATCCAGGCGAGCGAGCGCGCGGGGGGTAGCTAAAAGCTCCGTCGGTCGGAGATTAAAATCGGGTGGAGGATTTTAGGGTGGTAAGGCGGGGCGGTGTGTGCGGAGTGGGTGGAAGAGAAAGCGGGAGGGATGACGAAGAGCGCGGTTTCCGTGCAGGACGGGGCGACGTCGAGCCGATCGTTGTCGTTCTCGTTAACCATCCGCGAACGAAATTATTTTCCTCCCGAGGAAAAGGATGCCTCCCGCCGTCCCTCCCTCTCCTGTCCCCCAGTCCCGGCCGCCTGTTTTGTTGGAACTACGTCGGTAATATAAATTGGTAATACGTTTCTGCCTTATTTTCGCGCATCGCGTGCGTTCTTGAATGCAGCCGAGGATGTGGCGCGTGGTTTTTCGTTTCCTTTTCGATCAGCGTCATAGGAAGGCTGGACGTTTGCCACGACTCGGTGATATTCCACATTCGGTACGTGGTAGTTAAATATTCCGCTAATGAAAAATATAGAGAAGCACGGTAATTAAAGATAAGAGATAATTAAAGTTTGAATTAAAATTCTGGGAAAATAAAGTCCACTGAATTTGAGCGAATATTGAGGCTTGGATTATTTAATGGTGTCATACAAGTTTACTTCGCGACAGAGGGAGCGAGAGAGGGAGAGAGATGGTTCACAAACAATTAGTCAACAATGGAGGAATGCAACACAATGAGATAATAACAGATTAATGGGGGCAATCCCTTCGTCATTCATCGTCGTTGCATTTATTAGTTNGGGGGGGGGGGGGGTGTTCCTTCAGACACGTCAGAAAATCTGCAGCCGCAAAGTACTTACTTAATTCGACAAAAGTCGACGGTTTAAACAAACTGTTGCGCGCAACAAAGTTGTATTCCAGGGGATGTCGCGGGAACACCGGCGGACCTCGATTACTGCCCGATGTCCGTCGTCGATACGAAGCACACCGATCCGTGGTGGAATCCCGCGAGCGCAGCTCCTCGAAGGGGTAGCATCGTGGTAGCGCGAGGGTGGTGCGTGTGCACAGCGGCTCCATCGAAAGTGTATGTCTGTATTCGAGCGGGTGCGCGCGTATCTCTCCGCGCTACCGAGAGTCTGATTTTTATTTCGAAAAACTTTTTTAATAAAAAAGTTGCACGCTCGCGCGCCCCTCCTACGTAGCCTGTATAGCGCGGCGGGTTCTCGTACAGACAGGTGTATATCCTATATAAGGGGGCGGCGAGGTAGCGCGGACTAGCTACCGGACCGCGCATTAAAAGTTTCGCCCGGCGCTCCGCGATATTTCATAACTTTTCTGTATTTCGAAAAACGTGTAGTGGGAGAGAGAGAGAGAGAGAGAGAGGGAGGGAGCGGTCGAGTCTGAAGGAACATTCCGGGGCGTGCACGGTTGCTCTTCACGTGCACGTCTCGTGCGACTCGTGTGACTTACACGTAATCTAATCTAATCAGTCACCATTGGGGAAGATCCGAATTTGTGAGGGGAATCTCGCGTCATTGAGAAGCGAGGCGATAACTTGCGTGTCTTAAAATATCCGTATCGCTCGGCGTTGCGCGCAGACGATCTCCTTCTCCTCTTGGCAAAAATTTAATCAGCTTAATTGGGAAGCTATTTAATATCGGGAATTAAAGGTGATTTAAGCTTCAGGGGAGTAAATAGCTAATGAAACTTCATTTTCCAATTAATTCGAAGCAGTCTTTTACTAGAAATTTAATTCGAAGCGTCGCTTCCGCGATATCCGGTTTCTCGGAGGTAAAGAAGCCGCGAGATCTGAAATAAGACGATGATACGGCGGATTTCATAAATATCCTGCAACATTAACAGACAGACGATCACTTTCGGCAGCACCGTGTGACAGTTTGTGTCCTTTCGGAAGAGATCTCGAGAGAGAAGAAAAGAAGGAAGAACGATCCTTCGCGAAATATAATCTTAGGACGTAAAACATATCCGGCGGATGAATCGCGATACGATTCTCCCGCGCCAACACGGTATCGATTATATACCATCGGAGGACAGCCTGGCAACAGGATCCGAACAAAGGAGTCCGAATGCGCGCCATTAAGGGAAGCTCGCGCGGCCGCGCTTTCTAATTAATCGAAACTCCGACGCTATTAATAATCGCCGGCAATAAAAATTCCGCAAACCCCCTGTAAAATCCGTTCGTCCGCGGTTCGGAGCGAGCGAACGAGCGAGCGCGCGCGGCTTTTCAATTACATTCGCGTCCCGTCGTGTGTGTATTGATGTCGATTGAATACCGTCGCTCGCTCGCGCTCGCACGGGCGCGGGTATCCAATCATCATTGACTTTTTACAGAGGCGAGCGCGCCGCGGATTCGCGTCTGCAAATGGAAAAGCTCGCTCCGCCGCGCGATGTAAGTCCGCGTTTGCGCGCACAACTTCTCTCGCCTTTGCTAGCCGCCGCGAAATGTAAAAATAAGATACCGGGAGATATCGGAAAGTAAAATGTAATATCGCCGATACACGATAAGGTACGGCTCGAAAAGGCGGGAGAGGGAGAAATCGGGGAATTCTCAAAAGTTCGGGGGATCGGGCCGAGCTTCAGCGACGAAACGTTCCGCGTCGGTATTGTCGGACGTTTCAACGGAATTCTAACGACATCTCTCTGACATCGCCGGCCGGTCGTTAAGCGATCGTATTCGCGTCAGAATTCCGAGTGAAATTGGCCCCTCTCCGCCTTGAATCGCGGCGAGATCTCCGGAAAATTCGAGTCTTCGCCTCCTTCCGTTTCCGGAGGCGCGATATCTCGCTCGCATGCGCGCGATAACTAGTTCGTCGAAGCACTTTACGCTAAATATTCTCGAATGCATGTGTGAAACGCACTCGTCCCTTCGTAGGATGGTACGATGCAGCCGGCGAATATAGTTCTGCTCAATTGTTTCATGGCAGCATAATGAAGCGCTTCTGAACCGGAGTCTATGGCCACTGCTCGCTCGCATTTAGCCGCGCGTATACTCGAGTCTTGTGTTCAAACGGTAAATGGCCTTGTCTGCCGAGGAAATGTTCGCGCAAATGTCTCACGCAGATTTCGGCGAGTGTCGGCTACACACGTCGCGACTCGAATGATTAATCGATCGAGTTTCTGCAACAGTGAAGGAAGAAAGGAAGAAAGACAGAAAAAAAGAGAGGGAGAGAGAGGACGATGTGAAGCAACTGTCGTTGATCGCATCGGTGTCGATAGCGAAATCGCGAATTAGATTATCTCTCCAAGATCCGCGACCCGTCGGAGTTATTCTTCACGGCTCGATATCCAGTGGGAGCGAACCCGCTCGAAAAGCTCGCAGATGCAACAACCGGCGATAGTTCCGGGACACCGTGTATAATTTAGATATTCCACGTAGATTGCTGTTGACGGGTGGACGGCCGGCCCGGCGGCGTTTGCTATGCCGACAGCTGCGACCGACTGCTTATGTTCTCATCAGCGCGCATTAAGACGCTTCTCGTCCACCGGTCATTCGCATTAGCGTACCAGGAAAATGAACGGCCTCGCGCACACACGCTCCCGTCTCTCTTTCTCTTCTGTGCGCCCCGGCTCTTCTTTTTAATCTTACGATTACGCTCCCTCAATTTTTAATTCTCGCGCGCGCGCGCGCTCTCTCTATCTCGTCTCCCTTTTTTTCCCATGGTCGCGTTATCGGCGGATTTTGAAGTGGAAGAGGGTCGGATATCTCTATAACCCGCGATTAGTCCGTAACTATCGGTTAAAGTCAGCCAAGGCTTCCAATTACATCGATCGAGGTTTCGCTTTTGTCGCTCGACTCCCTTTTACCACTTTAGCCCGCGTATAGAGAATGTTTAGTCGGTGTAACAGAGAATTTTATATGCGCGATGCGCGCGCCGTGTGTACCGCGAGAAGTGGCGGCCACGTGTTTCACCTTTCGCGCACGTTCGATGACTTTTTTTTCTTCATCGGCGATTTCCAACCTCCCCGATCGGTTTTACAGCTTGTCGCGCTTGACAATCTGATCGCGGCTCCTTTCAAGATCGCAGCCGCTAATCGCGCGACCGGAGATTTATTTACCACGTCATACGTTATATGCAACATAGTGTTGACGCATGGCGACGTGTATTACGTAATAACCGCGTGGAAATAAAATTTCATCAACCCGCGGTCAGAACGCTAACCGGCCTCGGCGAGAACCGGCTCTGAATCGGCTCGTCAAGTGCAGGTTCAGATATTTTCTACGTACGGACGTTCGCCGTGCTTGACGCGGACGGACACCCACCACCACCACCGTCATCCCCCGTGTTGCGGTAGAAAACCGCGATAATCCCGCGCTCGATCGCGACCGACGTAGACAATGCTCTTACGTTTTTTAATTCCGTCTGGTCTGGCGGAGGTCTGGTTCGCCGGCTTCCACCGGCCCAGCCGACGGCCTTCTTATCTCTCCGCCGGTTTCGAGTTAGCTCTCGATCCTGCAATGGGAAAGACTCTCTCGGGCTCGCGCCGCTGCTCCCTTGTCGATATCGTTTTCCTCCCCCCCGTCTCGCCTACACCGTTTCTCTCTCGCTTTCCAGGCACTTCGTCCGTCTCTCTTTTTCTCTCGCCACTTTTATGTATAGCTTCGGGTCGCCCGGGGAAGATTCACGAGGAGCGGTTCCCGACCCTTCACAGTTTCGCCGCGCGGTCCTCGTGTATTTCTCTCTGCCCACCCGGTGCACACACACACACACACACACAGCCCGGCCTTTCGGATTTCGAAACGACGACTCCCTTCCTCTACCTGTGCGCCGCGCATCGTCGTGTTGCTCTGGGACGGGCGGGTTCCTGCCGTCTTTGCCGTTTTTTTCCTCTCTCTCTTTTTTTTATTATTATTTGTAAAATTTTTTTTTATTCGGAGACGCACCCTCGAAATTGCGAGAATAAGAGCGTCGTGCGAGGAGAACGCGCCAGCAGGATTTCGCGCTTTCTCTCGACGGTCTACCTTTCAACTTGAGAAAATTAATGAAGCGTGGAATTATATTGTAAGGATAAAATACGGAGAAAATATATAATAAGAACACATGCACGCACACTCACACGCGTGTATATGTGCGATGAGAAATTCACAGAATTCATAAGACAAGATTAGTGGCGATAATTAACTGAGGAACGTAAATGTAATTAACACCGGGGTAATCGATAACTCAAGTTCGCGGTGAATTAAGATACGCGAGTGCGGCGGGCTCCTTGCGGCGAAGTTAATTTCGAGCGGATTTCACTTTGAGAGAATTTTAATGGGAGGCTCACTTATCAAAATATTTAACGCGCGGAATTATAAAAGTTACGAAGATGGATAGCGGCCGATTAGATTCTCCTTGAGGGAGAATCAGCCGCGGTTTCGGGATCCTCGACTGGGAGGAACCCGATACGCAGCCGAGCCGTTCTGTCCCGTTGAAAAATCGATTGTTCAGATCGACAATAAATATCGGCTCGTCCGGGGGCTCCTACGCGCGCGAGTCTTCCCTTTGTCCAACAAAGAAAGTTGGGCTTCGCGCGAAGAAGAAAGTACCGTACGAGACGGATGAGTCTGCCGCTGCGGCAAGACGATCGAATTTCACATGCACGAACTGTAACTGACCTTTCGGTGGAGAAAGCTCAATCCCGCGGCAGATGCAGAAGCCGTGTCTGACTCGCGTTTGCTTTTTTTCTCTCCTTAGCGCAAATAAATTAGTCGGCGAAATAGATAGTCGCCGTCGAGTCGGAACGCCGTGAGCAGCCGCGAGTACCCTTTTCGCTCCTGCCGTCGCTCACGATTCTTTCTACACGACTATCGTAGCGATAATTATTTATTATCGTGATTCACGCGGGCCCCGCTGCGTCATCTCCGTTCTGTTTCTCTCCGATGGCATTTCGCGATTAAAAGTCGCGCGCGCGACGTTCGAGCAAAATCGACCGACATGCTCCAGATCTCTCTCCCGATCGCGGAAGTGAAATTACTAGTCCGTTACCGAACGACAGAGAGTCGTAACGTACCGTTTAATAAATCGGATCATCGATCTACATTCCGAACTTGCCGTTTCGCTCGGCGGAACTTTCTTGTTCTCGCTCAAATGGCCCTCCAACTTTCCTCGTTTCGAGGAACCGGGACTCCCGACGTAACAAAACCCCCGATGAAACACGGCTTATACAAAGAATATACTGCGGCTTTTGTACCGTCCGGCGAGCAGAGATCGGCATAGGTTTCACTTAATTAACCGCCGACTCGGCTGAAAGGAAAGGATACCCGATAGCGAGAGAGAGAGAGAGAGAGACGCTTCTTGCACACACGCCTATCATCTCGAGAGGAGGATCTCTCCTTTCGGTACACATACGGAATCACCGTTAACAAATACCTACGATCAGCCGATCGGAATTGATCCCCTGTGATCTTCGCCGTTTGCGAATCGGCACGTCCGGGTCGCCGTATCGGAGATAAGTGTCAAGAGGCACTGTCGATAGCCTTCGGTAGCTTCGATACTAACCGGTCCTACTTCCGAGCCCGTTGCGAGACGGGGAATTCACGGTCACCAGGTACAACGGCACGATTCAGCGTCATCGCGGAGCGGCCGTGCACGGTACGATGCGTCGAGTTAGGACAGGTCATGCCTCGGTACACGCTCGAACCTCCGTACACGGTATCTCCCCCCCTCTCTCTTCCTCTTCTTCGCTTTTTCCCTCCGCGTCGCTCTCTCTTTCTCCCTCCTTCCCTCTCTCTCTCTCTCTTTCTTACCTCTCTCTTCTCTCTCGGACAAGTTAGCGCACCGTCGCCGTCAGTTCGCGCCGCGCTCATCGCGGCGGTCGTTAAACGAGCGCGAGCTACCAGAAGGAGACGGAGGAGAAGGGAGGGGGGAGCCTACGAGACTCGAATTCCACCTCCGGAGAGTCGGGGAGCCGCGAACAAAGAGACGACGCGCTCCTCCGTCGTGCGCTCTTTGTCTCCGTCTCTTCTCTCTCTCTCTCGCCTCCGTTCCTCCTCAGTGGTTCTTAATCAGAGATGTGACAACCCTCTCGCGGACGTGAGATATCGCGCTCGGGTTTTCGTCGACGACGAGCTCCGGGGGAGAATCCCGCGCACTCTGTCGTGCAGCGACGGACGGGGAAACCGCGTCCGAAGTTCTCGCGCCGCATTTTGCGCAATGTGTCAGTTTGCTGAGGGCGGATTTAAAGAACAAACCTGGCTTGGTCGCAGCGCGTAGGTTGTTTTACACGCGGCAAGTTTCACTTTGATAATCCCGAGTAAATCGGACGATAATCGTGTGCGGCGACAGTTTTTTTTAATCTCGCGGAACTTTCCTCCGCGGCACGAATCAAAGGGGGGTCTCTCGGAGGCGATAGGAAGAACCGCTGCCCCGACCTCTTTTCCGCGCAGAGGGTAGTCGCGGCCGGGAGGGAGGGGAAGGGAATTCGTAAAAAGGGAGGAATGCGACGCGCTCTCTCGCCTGTACGTCATTCTGTCCGCGAGAGGTGTTTCTCTCTTTCTCTCTCTCTCTCTCTCTCTCTCTCTTATCCTTTCTCACCTCCCCGCCGCGCAAATCCCTCCACCGGTCCTCTCGGAGCCGTGCCCTCTTACTCGCGCGCGGCTTCCGTGGGAGCCCGCGGAATTTACCGAGGCGCTTTCGATCTCGCGCGAAAACTGTGCGAACGCACGCGAGTCCGCGAGGGTAGACGCGCGAAGGAACGCGCGCCGATCACCGATTCTCCTCGCGGTCTCCTCTGCGCCCGGGATCGTTCCGAGAGAGATCGCGGTGGGACTCGATAAAAAAGAGAAAAGGAAAGAGAGAGAGAGAGAGAGAGAGAGGGAGAAATAAAAGGAAAGAGGATACGGCGAGATCCCGAGGCGAAGCCGCGTTCTCCGAAAGAGGGGAACGTATATCGTGCCGCGGTGCGATATTCGAATTTCGCGATCGGTAAGCGAAGTGGAGGCAATCGGGATAATTGCGAATGCGGACGAAGGTAACAACACTCTACGATCAATCGAATTGGCGTTTACCCTTTCATATTGATCTCGCGATACCCGTTAACGAAATAATCGTCGTTCCTAACAATTTCAGAAGGGCTCATTAGAGCCGTCGCTGGGAAAATGTCCGGTACACCGGGGCGCTTGACCCTCCCCCCTCGCGTCACGGATTATCCCGCTTCGTTTTATATATTTTTATATCGTTATATATATTTTTTCGCGCGACGAGTGTATAAATGTAATAAGCGTAAAAGAGGAACTAGGAGCGATACCCATTATATCTTCGGCCGGTAAAATTAGACGTTAAATTTTATAGCTCGCGTTCGTTACGTTTATGCGCGCGGTCTCCGACGGTATAAAAAGTAAATTATATAGCGTATTTAACGTTCAACGCTTTTATGATTTTTTTCTCTTCGAGAAGCTCGGAGGACGTGGTCGCCTCGGCAGGGTCTTAAATTCTCACCCCGTTTCGTTATTACCCTCCGCCGTGGACGCCGTCGAGCGAATCCGTATAACGAACGGGCAAACAGTCCCGGCGAAATATCGAGCGGTTTTTCCCGCGTCGAAATCTCCGTCGTCGTAGTTCGAGTAATAAATAGTGCTCACTTTTATGAAGCTTCGTTCCCAGAGTACTTAACGTCGTGGAGACGACGAAAGTTACCGACGCGACTCCGTCATCGCGCGAGGGTATCGTCAGCGGCAGGTGTCAAAGAGAGAGGAAGGTACGCATCCTCGGCTCGAGGTACGCCGGATACTGCGTTATACCGCCGGCATTTCCGGTTCTCGACGCCGGTAACGCTCTTACGACGATGTAACGTAACGGGCGAACAACGTCGAGTCGGTCGTTCACGTTGTTGTCGCGTTGTACGGATATTTCCTCTGCTATTGCTCCGGCGAGCGAGAAAGAGAGGGAGAGAGAGAGAGAGAGAGAAAGTGCATTAAGACAGAAGGAAGGAAAGCGACGGAAGGCGGGACGGGGAATGAGGGATGTTCGGGGTGAGTCGCGCGGCGAAGAGAAGCCACGAAGGAGGCGAACTTAGCGTCGAGACGGGGGTGGCAAGCGAGGAGGTGAGTCACGGAGGAAAAGGAGGAGTGCCGTCGAGAAAGCACGGAGTGGGCTTGAGGAGGGTGTCTCTTTTGAGCCTGAACTTCGCCAAGTTCGAAACCGCCCGTGACCGTCCGCGGCGATTCGCCCTCCTGCAACCTCCACCCTTCTCTCTCTCTCTCTTTCTTTCTTTCTTTCTCTCTCCTCTTCTCTCTCTTTCGTCCCCCTTCGCTCTTCCGCCTCGTCTGCTCGACCCTCTCTCTCTATCTCTTTCCTTGCCGCCCGCCGACCCTGCCGACGTTTCAGCATACCCTCGCGTCCGCCGTCGCGGTATTATGGAAATTTTGAACCAATTCGAAAATCAATAGCCACCGCCGCGGGGAAGAGCGCCGAGACGGCTCGCGTCGCGACACGACGCGCCGTGCCGACCCACGCCGCACCTCCCCCGGCGGGCTCCCCCCTCCTCCCCGTTTCTTTTTCCACGTCCGAGAAATCGAGTCTTTGCTATTTTCTATTCTACTCTCGTAAACTCTCGCGGGACTCGGCCGAAGTCGCGCGAGGCCTTTCGCGAACTTCTCCATATCACCGTACCGCCGCCTTTGCTCTCTTTGCTTTCGCGCCCCCCCCCCCCC
>NW_014554557.1:1140672-1189223 GCF_001313825.1 Dinoponera quadriceps | reverse complement strand
GGTCCCTTTCGGGTCGAGCCTTTTCTTCTTTTTTTTTTTTTTTCATTCCAACAAATTCTAGTGCTGTGTCACGTGTCCCCTGTGCGCGTTGCGTGATTTTTTTTATCGCTGCCCGACAGCGGTGCGCAACTTGGCGGAAAATCGTAACTCCTCGCGATTTAAAATCACGGCGTCGCTTTTTTCGACGCGGCGACATCGAATTCCTCCACGGCTCGCTCGGGATCGCTTTGGTTCACATGAGGCTCGTGAGCGCCGAAGGATACACAGGGGTAGGGGAGACCTGGAAGAAAGAGTCTCGGAGCGGGGAAAGGGGGACGCCCGTGGTTGGTGGGGAGAGCTTTTTTCGTTTTACAAACTGGTTCAATTTTTTCTCAAAAAGCGGGTGAACACCGCTGGAACCGGTTGTATCTACGCTAGGCTGAGACGGCGGAACGAGAGAAAGAGAAAGAAAGAGAGAAAAGACGGGGGGGGGGCGAGGGGGAAGGTGGTAGACGATCTTCTCATCGTGAGTTTCAGGCTCGTATCGAGCATTCCGTTTCGAATCCGATTAAACCTCGCTCAATAAAGAACGTTTTCTCACAGCGAGAACGATAGAGGAGAGGCGTGGGGAGGCGGAGAGAGGGAAAGAGAGAAGCGCCGATTTGCCTTATCAAAATTAGATTGCTAAAAGTTGCACTTTTATTATATTTTTAATTACATTGTATTTCAATCGTTTTTAACGCTGGGCGAAAGTTACGAATATTCATACGAACGTATAACGTTATTCTTTGTTTAATACGTTCAGGCGAATATAATTAAAAATTTTTTAAACATCATTCGCGCACATTTGACATTTAAATATTATAATTAAAGTTTTAATAAAACGCGCGCACGCACGCGTGTGTGTGTGTGTGTGTGTGGTGCAAGATATAATTTCGAAATATATGCTATTGAAATCGTAAAGAAAGGATATAATTAACCCTCTCGGGATTTTTACACAGATATATCGTATGCCGAATGACGCGTTACCGGGAGGGTTGCGGAGTTTCCGCTTGTGGGGCGCGCCGTCTAAACGCGCGTAAACGTCGTCGACGAGCCCGCGGAAATATCTCGCGGGGAATTTTGCGCCTTAAATTACGACGCGATAAATTCGTTGCCGGAATTATAATACGCGGCTGCTCGTTCCTCGGCGTGCAATAGTAGTATGGCTCCGCGAGTCGAGACGAGACCCGGTCTCGCGGACGGACGACGACGGGTTTAATGATAATGAAACGTCGTGCTTGGGGTAACGAGAACGGCATTTGTCGCGAATAATCATGACCGCGATTGTCGGCTCGGCCGATCGCTCGCTCTCCACGAAACCCTCCACGTTCAGCGGGGAGTTTCGCCCGTGAGGAATCCGGATTGAAAGGTGCGCTCGAGAGCTCGCTCTTTCGAGACGACAACTCTCCGCGTAGTACGGGGTATAATTCGACCGAATGATTCTACTCGTGAATAAAGGTTGAAAGATGGGAAGCGAAAGATGGAATTTCATAGCTAATATATCTCGCCCGTTTCCCGCCCTCTTTCTCTCTCACTCTCCTTCGCGCGAAAACCCGCGGTTATTTTCCGCGCGCCGGATGCCGCGATTGTTGTTATGATAACAACGAAACTCTAAGGCGATTTGGAAAAGTCTTTCGCGCATATGACACACTTTTCCTTTCGCGAAACCCACTCCGGAGAAGCCAGACGCGAAGTGGGTTTCCATTAGCAGCCGCGTATTATTATTTAGCAGGCACACTCCGAGAATCCAGAAAAGTATCTTCGCAGTGGCGTATGTCACGCAATTGTNNNGGGGGGGGGTGGGTGTGCCAACGGCGGCGAGATTACGGGGCGAATTGGTTTTTCGCCGACGCGAATACGAACGAGCAAACCTGTACCGGCGCGTACGGGTGTCTATCGCGAATTTCGAATTGATCATAGATACACGTCGCTGAGAGATTAAGATCGGATATTAAAGTAGGACAGCGGTAGGCTAAATTTGCCCGTAGAAAACAACAGGCGTCACTAAAGATAGTAAATGAATTCCGAGCGGTGAAAACGATATTCTCGCGCGCGCAGTCAGAAGCGTCACGTGATCGTCGTGCGCAACGCGTGCTAATTATCATATCATCGTGTTATCACCGTCACCGTCCTGCGGGCACCATTGACATTGGCGCGTTACTGGGTCTGCCTAAATGTGGACGTGTTACGGACGCGTTAATCCAAAATCGGCGGAACATTCGCGCGGCTAAAATTACCCGGATTTATACGAATTTAGGAATCTAGGACGAGCCGGAGCTCGACGAAGTCGTCGCCGGGTCTCGGCCTTCGCGTTCGTCGTGGATACGAAAGGTCGATTATTAATCACACCCTCGGAAAGATTCCGTCACAACACTGAAAAATTCACACACCGCCGTCGAACCCGCATTTTTCGCGAATCTTGCGCCGTTATCGATCGTTGCCTCGAAACCGGCAAGGTCGGGCTGGAAAAATCAATTTCACGGGTACTTTATGTTACACGATGACTACTTGGTCATCCTTTATCAAGCGTTACCAAAAGCAGCGAGAATCCCGCAACACGTAAACTTGATGTTTTTTTATTATATTTATTTATTAGGTGAACAACTTTGCTCCCGCCGTTTCCCTATAGATGGCTTTAGTGGAACTTAGTGGTCAAAGTAAATAGATCATATTCTTTTACAAACCGTACAGATTTGGTCGAAAATTGACCGACACATTTTTGATTTAGCTAAAACTTTTTTTACGTGTTTTATATGACAAAAAAAGATATACCTATTCGAGGATTTTTTTTGTTTCATTTTTTTGGAAAATAGAAAGGATGTAAAATTTGAGAATTTGGTGATGTTTGGCTTGAAGTATATTTTTTAAAAATTCGTAACTCTGGTTCTATTTGAGCTACAGATTTCTTTTTTTTATTTTGAAGGTAAAAGAACGAGCTTTAATAAAAAAGTACTTGAAAAAAAAATTATTAACAAATTCAAATGGTTATAAACAATTAAAATGTTTAAATCGATTTTTAACAATTGCCCCACCCTCGTATTATGTTCTGAAACTTATTACAAAAAATGAAATAACTTTTATGTCTACGACTGTGATACAACTTTTATTAACCTTAAAATTGTACAATAACTAAGCATGCACCAATATCCATTATTACTTGCACAAAACTGACCATTTTATGAGCAGTAAACTTGCTTGATCAATCAATTAAACATTTCCTTTATCCATTTATTGCTTAATTTTCGGTCAGTGAGTCCAGATTTTGCGCATCTTTTGTGCCCACTAACTATATACAAGCAGTTGCTTTACATCAGAATCCCAACTGATCAGAATCCCAACCATATTATTCGTTACTGGGCGGAAATTAATATAACTGTTCATTTACTGTTTAAAAATTGCACGAAATGTCTACTAGGTATGATTTTAACATTTAGGAATATCATATTAGGTGAACAACTTTGCTCCCGCCGTTTCCCTATAGATGGCTTTAGTGGAACTTAGTGGTCAAAGTAAATAGATCATATACGTCATACAATCAACTTGGGCATCTGTCAACATAACCTGATAGTTACATTAGTCGATTTGTATTTGTACCATAAAGTTATCATCGATTGAAGATGTCAGTTTACGAGCCGAATTCTCGTCATTTGCGGGAGGTTTTACTTTTCTGCTTCAATATGAAGAGATCTGCGGCTGAGGCTTATCAAATGCTCTCAAATACCTATGGTAAGATCGCTATTAGTGAAAGAACGTGTCGTGAGTGGTTTCAACGCTTCACGAACGGTGATTTTCACGTCGAAAACCGGCATAGCGGTGGAAGAGGAAAGATTTTTGAAGATGCTGAATTGGAGGCATTACTTAATGAAGACTCGTGTCAAACTCAGAAAGAACTGGCACAATCATTGGAAGTGACTCAACAAGCCATTTCGAAGCGCCTCAAAGTCATGGGAATGATTCAAAAGCAAGGGTATTGGGTGCCGTAAGAGTTGAAGCCAAGAGATGTTGAACGGCGTTTGTTTGCTTGTGAACAGCTGCTTGAAAGGCAAAGACGAAAAGGATTTCTGCATCGCATTGTGACTGGAGATGAAAAATGGGTTCATTACAATAACCCCAAGTGCAAAAAATCATGGGGAGTTCCCGGCCATGCTTCCACATCGACGGCCAAACCGAACATTCATGGCTCCAAGGTAATGCTCTTCTGTATTTGGTGGGATCAGCTCGGCGTAGTGTATTACGAGCTATTAAAACCAACTGAAACAATCACAGGCGATCGGTATCGAACTCAATTGATGCGTTTGAGCCGAGCATTGAAAGACAAGCGGCCGCACTACGCCCAGAGATACGAGAAAGTGATTTTGCAGCATGACAATACTCGACCTCATGTTGCAAAAGTGGTCAAGACGTACTTGGAAACGTTGAAATGGGAAGTCCTACCCCACTCTCCAGACGTTGCACTTTCGGATTATCACTTGTAACGATCAATGGCACACGGCCTGGCTGACCAACACTTCCAGTCTTATGAAGAAGTCGGAAAATGGATAGATTCGTGGATTACCTCAAAATAACCAGTTTTTTCCACGCGGGATTCGTGCATTGCCCAAAAGATGAGAGAAAGTAGTGGCCAGTGATGGACAATACTTTGAGTTATAACTTTATCTCCATTATTTTACAATAAAGCCTCAAATTAAAAAAAAAAAGAGCAAAGTTGTACACCTAATATTTTTTTTTTCCAGAAAAATGCACCGTACAAAAGTTATAGGATTTTAAGGGGGCGAGCATTGTTAAGATCATAAAAATTATTTTGAAATTTTTTAATGGGAATCTCTATTTTTGATTGCATATTCTTGTAGCTGACTTCAAGAGCTTTTCCAAACACTATTATAAAGTTATTTTTCATTAAGTACTTTCCGAGTTATGAGGCATGAAAGTTACGATACTTATAGCGTAACACGCGCGCGTGCGAGTTAGCACGGTACTCCCGCGTGCTATAAGAAAGAGCAATGGCGGCTGAACTCCACCTACGCTCATGGGAGCTTTGAACTTTTACTCATAGAAGGAGTTTTCTAATTATGTATTCGCGTAAGTAAATCGCAACTCACCGCGCGATATAAGCAATCACCGTGGATGGTAATTCCTGATCGAGTCCAGCCTGATTTTTTATACTAAACCAAATAGTGGACTTTTTCAAAGCTCCTTCCAAAATAGTCGATTAAAATATGAAAAAAAGGGAAATTGGAAATTCGTTCAATTGAGCAGGATACATTTATAACTTTTATATAGAATACTTGACTCGAAAATGTTTTATTTACAGGATAATCGACTGTATCAATTAAAACGAAACATCCTGTATATATATATATTTTTTTTTATAACGACGCGAACGAATTCTTGAAAATACTCATACTCTCTCCTACATTCTCTGCGAAAATTATAAATAGATTCGGAGAATACATCACTGACGTGAGGAAATCCTGGAAAATTTCAGAATTCTGAAAATCTCGCGGTCCCGGAAAATTCTGAAATTTTCCAGAATCCCTTCACGTCTCTGTTGTATCCGAATCTATTTATGATTTTCACAGCAAATATAGGAGAATAATGAAGGATATTTTCAAAGATCCGTTCGCGTCGTTACTTCTTAACGACGAGTGTCCAATATAACGCAACGCCGATACGTAAATGAAAAAACCCGCCTCGCAAAATCGAGGAAAGTTCTGAGTACCCGAGCCGGAGGATGGAGAAATAGTTTTCAATAATCCAGACAGTCGCATCATTATTAATGGCGCTTAAAGTTTAATGCGACTTTGATAAGACAATTGTACCGTATCGATTCTAACGTACGACGATTCCCTGAACCGAGTTCAAGTCTCGTTTTATCGATTCACGTCTCATTGTTCGTTCACGACTGTAGGAAGTCCTGCTCGTCGCGAGGACCCACACCGCGACGTTAAATATTTCTCCGATAAGTCGGCGGGTCGTGATTCTCTCCGAGTAAAGATTACCCGCGAACTGGGAGAGGATTATTTACTGCGTCTTCCGATCGATTCGCGCCTCATCGGGAAGCGAGTCGTGCAAATTGCCGAGAATCGGCGCCGATGACCCAGAACGGGACTGACGGAACCCGCTGCGAAACAACGGCGGCTACGCCGACGACGTTCCGGATCGTTCCGTGTCCCTGGGACAGATTCGCACGGGCGCGCGAGAGTTTCTCCTTATCCGGGGAATCCTCACTTTGAAGCGCCAGTAGAGCGCTCGCAGAGGAGTTCGCGAACTGCAGTTTGCGAGACGCATTGTCCGCTATCGGGGGTGTCTAGTTTCGCGAACAGTTAGCTGGGCTCGGTGGCACTCCGTGAATCCATCCAGCGAATAACCGGCGCCCATGATGTGAGGGGAAACGTGCGCGCTCTCAACATGTGTCGCACGCGCTTTAACAGGACACCTTGCGGCAACTCCGAACTCGCGCGAAACGCGCTCGTGAATCGCGTCGCGGTGAATTTCGCACGGTAGCGGGGGAGAAATCATACTTTTTACGTTCGAATTAAAATAACCAAATATATACGATGTTTCGAGATATCGTAAACATTTTTACGTAGCTCGCAACCTTTTGTTTAAAAAAGAAAAAAAAATAGCAGCCTTATATATATATATATATATATTCATGCGTAAATAAAGTTATTAAGCTCAAAGCAACATCGAGCAAATTGGACCACTGATCCTATATACCGGGTTAGTTATTACGTGTCTTTCATACAAAGGAAACAAGATTTGCACGTTCTCTTTCAACGTTTTTGTTTTTTTTTTTTTTAATATACTGTTAAAGTTAATGATATCACGTAGTCAAGTGCAGTTTTACCTCTACCTGTTTCCCGGTCACGCTTCCGTGCTATGGCAATCGGAGAAAACAACTAAAATCCACCTAAAACCCGTACATTTGTGAACATAACTTCATAACATAACCGTAAGTAATTTGACTAACAAATTTCCGTGATGCATGTGCGTAAGCTATGTAAAAAACCTACTTCATTTGAATCAACTGACCCCGAGTGCGATCATTGTTAAAAAAGATCAATTATATTTCTAAAGGATGTTGCAATAACGGTTAACTGAATATTGGAAAAATTAGCTAAAACTACAATATTTCTTATGAATACAACGACCAATAATTTCAACAATAACGGGGCGTCCAATTGTTAAACAAAGTGTTCATAAGTACCACATGTAAATGCGTTAGCCATGAATTTCGTCCGCCCAACTGTGTCATTAATCAATATCATCGAGCTGCACTGTGGAGAAGACTACAAGACTATGCTCCTTTATTTATTTACTAAGATAGATAAGCTTTAACGACAACTAACCCGTGTGACATCTGATCTCCCTACACGGTCTCGGCGCTGTGCATCCCGAAAGAATTATCAATGACTTTTTTTACCAGTTTTTCTCGGCGCTCTGCTGGAATACGTATTAAATAATAAGATACAATGGTATTTATCATTATAAGACTTGATATCTTTGCTTCCTTCAATGTTCGTGGAATCCGGCCGCCTCGAGGCAGTCGATGGATATCGCTCGTCATTCCGGTCGCTCTGACCGAGAAAATCGACGACGCAGAATGTTAGGTTCGTTTTTGTGAAAAAGCCGCGAGCGCGCTTCTTCGTGCGATCTTCGGGCTTCGCAGATTCCGCTCGGCGAGGAGAGGTTATCAATCCTCGCGTTTTCGCCCGTGTCGGTTGAGCGTGCGAACCGCGATAAGGTCGCGATCTGCTGGGGAATTCCGATCTTTTTCAAAAAAAAATATTTTCAAGAGATTTATCGGGCACGACGCGCGACGACGTCGACGACGAGCGGCGCGTTGTAATCTCTCAACAGTGCGGGGCGATTAATCGTGCGTTAATTGCAGTTCCTGAACTTCCACTCGCGCGCCGGGCGTAAAGCCGATCTCTTTCGCTTGTCTTTTTTTCCTCCTCTTTGCCCCCCCCCCCCTCTCTCTCTCTCCCGCTCTCGCCCTCTTTACGTAACCGACAATTTACGTTGACGCGCATTTTACATTGTAGCTTTGACCCTGCATCGCGTGAGTCTCTATTTGTCTTTACCGGGCGAGTTGCGTTGCACCGGCGATACGGCCGCGCGTGGTAACGAAACTAACGTTGCTAATTACGATAACGCATGCCCGACACTAATAACTACTTAGATCGCCGCGGGCTTATCCGCAATATCGCAGCGAATTTATGCCGCGTCAATTATGTCGCGACCTTCTCGAACATGAATCCAAATTGCGTCTCTCCGAAGGTTCGCTTTTGCAATCGCGACAACGTCTCATCCACGTCCGACTTGATCTTCGTTGGAAATATCCGCATGAAGTTTCGCGACGCGTCTTCTTCGGTTATCTTCTTGTTAATACGACATAAGGAGACACATATGCTCACGAGTATCAGCTGCTTTCAGCCGTTGCCGTTGAAGGAAAAGTGGTGATTAAATTTCGCAGGCCTCGAGAATCTCGCGAGACGCAAATTCCGAAGGCTCTTAAGCCGGATATTCATAGTCGGATCCTCTATGTATGACCGTCTTAAGTTCATCGTCGGATACTGTACAGCTCATTTCATTGGCTACGAAGCATCGGTAGATAAACTTAAGACCGTCTCAAATATAAGATGACTGACTATGAATACCGGGCTTAAGACTACCGGCGAAAGCCAAAGGTCGAATGTATCCAAGTACCACCAGGCTGCATTTTCCGTTGCATTTGCACTCAGCATTATATTGACTCGGAGAAATCATATTTGCTCGCCAGGCTAATTTTTTCCCCCCTTGTCTTTCTTATGAACGTACTCTGTGCAGAGTCGGATTTTACAATTAAGACCCTAAAAATTTGCAATAAATGAAAATATGGATTTGCGCTGCATTCCCGACCGCGTATGCTCGTGGCATTTGCGGAACGATTTATTATAGCGATCTGCGACAGCCTAATCGCAAAATCCAGCTGTGCAGAACATTCGTGCGTTTGCGGGAGAAGCTTAAAAAGAAGGTTTGTTAAAGAAAAAGGAGAATACGACTTCTCCGAGCTGAAATGTCTAAACGTGCACATACCACGGGGAAATGCAGCCTAGCGGCACTCGGATACATTCGACCTTTGGCCCCTGCCGAGCCTTAAACGCGCGCCCCCTCGTTCTTCGACGAAACGAAAGCCTCTCGCGAGAAACACCTCTCCCGCTTGGGCATCGAATCTCTCCGATACGTTCCTGCCGGCGTGTAGTGCCGTACTGGGCGAGGGGCTCGCGGGGGTGCGAAGGCGAGGGTGGTGGTTGGCGAAGGCCGTTTCGGAGAGGGGAGGCCATCGGCCTAAGAAGGGGCTGCTAAGGGGAGGAAAAAACCGAAAGGAGGAGGGATACCGTTCCGAGCGGTGGAAAAGGAGGTAGCCGGGCGGCGGGGGCGGCCAGAGGGGCGGCGGTGAAGTGGAGGGCCAGAAGGAGAGACACACGGCGGCTCCGCGGCATTTGTAGCATTGTAGGTCGTTGCGTTTTACAAAGCAATCCTCCTGAAATTTTCGCAGTGTGCCGGTGTGCACGCGCTATAACGGTACGGACGCCGCCGTGCTCGATAGGGATTATGCGTCGCCAAGTACGCGTCGCGCGCCCTTAAAGGGTCGATGGTCGCGCGCGACGGGGCCCTCGAACGAAAGTGCGAGTCTCTCCTCCCCCCCGGGGAGTCTTTGAAATCGCGCTCGGTTTTAAGGGCTTCTCTATTCGGCTACATTCGGTAAGTCTTGAGAGTGAAAGCGGGAAATACCGGACGACACGAAGACCGACCATTGTTATTTTATCGTTTTCGCCGTTGTTTTCCCGCTGCGCCGTTGTCGGTGTGTCATTGCCTGTTTTTCATCCGTTTCCCGCGGCCGTTTAACGCTGTCTCTCTCGCACGGGGAAAAACAAGGAAATATACTCCGCGATGTGACCGGACGAATCTATACTTGGGCTTAAAATCGAGGCTGCGTACTATTTTGTGAAAATAATTACGCAGCTTTTTCGGCGACGGTGTGAAATTAATGCGCCCGGGATTGTTCGAGCCGCGTCCCAATTCATTTCACCACGGTCAACTCCGACCTCTCTCGCAGTTTCTCTCTCTCTCTCTCTCTCTCTTTCTCTCGTTCCGCACGCGAGGTCGAGAGTCGTCATCGGTACGAGCGATCTCGTCGCGTGCGTCACTTTTTTGCGGACGTAGTTTTCGGCGGAAAATGGGATTTTACTTCGTACCGGCGCGCTCCACCGCCTCTCGGGAGCGGCTGTGCGAAGTTCGCCGGTACTCTCTCGCTCGTCGAAAGTTGAGATGAAGCCGCGTGCGCGCTCGCGACTTCCGACATCGCGGATGCGTGTTCGTGGTGTTGTCCTCGTCGACGATGACACGCGCGATGTTGTTCGCGGGAGTAGTGCGCGAGATCGCGTTGCTCGGTCGCCGAGACGGCGCGATAAGGAAAGAGAGTCGTGTTTCGCGTCGACGTGTCGGTTAATTAATAACAAAACGTCCGGCGTGCCGGTCGGCGGTCGTGTCCGGGCATTTACGAGCGAAGGGAAGGAAGAAGAGGGAAGATACAGAAGCCGGCATCTTTCTGTTCTCGAAATATTGTGAGCTAGATGAAGGGGAAAAGGAGAGCGCGTTTGTGCAAAAATTCAGTGACTCGATCATTTCGAACACTTCGCGATTAATTCGCACTGCGAGGGTCGCGCAATGCCGGAGATAAATTTGTCGGGAACTTTGAAAGATCCGAGGTACGGTATTGCACGGTTAAAAGTTACTTATTGTCTGCGCGACGCAGCGGATGCTGCCACGTGGTGCTACGTGTTTTCCCGCGGAAAAAAAAACGTCATAGAGCACGCCCCCTCATGTGCGCGAAAGAGAGACGGAGCGAGAGAGAGAGAGAGAGGACGTGGGAGATCGACAGACTCTGGATTGTTGCATCCATCAAATTGACGATTGTTCAATTGAAATTTCAACCTACGACTCGATAGTGTGCAAATTACGCTAATCGAAATAATCGCGGATTCGACTCGTCTATCTCGCCGGTGCGACACCAGCGCGCGTTGATAGCGGTCTCTCGTAAAGAAAAATTACAAACAAAACAAATGAAATTGATAAAAAACGTCCGAATTCCGGGGAAAACGACGAAATCCCTTCGAGTGCGCTTTCGACATCGGGCTGTTCTCGTCGTCGCGGGATATTTTCTTTTTCGAGAAAGCGGAGCCGGACGTCTGGAAGAGCGAGAGAGCACGGGAAAAAAAAAAGAAAAATTTGATAATCTGCCGATGACAGGTTTGGTGAATACGGCGGACGGCGGGGATATTTCATATTGCGGATCTTTCAGTTTCTGGATCGTTTGTTTTGCAACACGAGACCGAGCGTGAAGCAGTAGAACACCATGCCGATTGACCAACGTTGGTCGGTCGTTTCAGACAGGCGGACAGACACAGAGAGAGAGAGAGAGAGAGAGAAAAGAGCGTGATAGAAAGGGGAGAGAGAGGTGCGACGGCCCTTGAGAGAGGGAGAGAGAACGCGGGGCCACCACGCTGTATGCACCGGAGTTTATCTGCGACCGGGCGCGATAAGGCCACTATCGCCGTTTTCGTCGTTCACCATGTCGTCGCTCGCTGGGAAGGGGCCGGAGGGGAGGGGGGGAGGACATCGCGCCTCGTGGCAAAATAGCACAGCGCGGCATGGTGCGCGACGCGGCGCGACCGTGCCGCGAAACTTCTTCGCACTCGCACTTTAATCTCGAGAGTATCGTCCAGCTCCGACACTGCATTAGTTACGACACACGCACACGTTCCACGGATAAACAACTTCTTTTTTCCTCCCTCCCTCTCTTTTCTCTTTCCCTCTCTCTCTCTCTCTCTCTCTCTCTCTCTCTTTCGCATCGTCGATGTAAGAAGCGGTGATATGACGTTTCGTTAATCACGCTCTAACGATTTCGCTTGGTTTTTCCTTTCTCGCGTATCTTCTTTTTTTCATCCTCTCTATCTTCCCCTACTCCTCTCTCTCTCTCTCTCTCTGCCTCTATCTCCATTTCTATTCGCACTCGCGATGATAAATCGTGATACGCGTCTTGCCCGCTCGCTCGCTCGCTCGCGTGCTGTTGCCGTCGTTGTTTTCACGGAAGCACTGCACCCGCGAGAAAAACGACTGTCATTTCATGGGAACGCGGTGACATTGTGGCATTTATCGACGTTGATGCCGCGGCGTGTTCGAGCGTAGAGCGGCAAAACACATTAAGTGAGCTTTATTACGATGCGAATGCAAATCGAGCGAGATATTTCTAACATTTTTGCTTATTAACTCGCGGGACGCTCGCGGCGATATCCGAGCAGATGCCCTGTGTGTGTATGTGTGTGTGTGTGTTGGTTGCTCGGCGTTAAATATAAAACGCGTATAACTAAATAAGCTTGTCTCCATTACGGATCCGAATGCAAATCAAACGGTGTTCGTATTTCTCTTTCAATGACTCATTCGCCGTAATGTCGCGTTAACGAAGAGCGCGCGTAGCTCTCAGCGGATTCGTTTAATTGGGAGCCGAATGCGAGCGAGCTAAACCGGGACACGCGAGATGTATCTATCGTCCGTTTGTGGGACGCTGCTGGAACATTCCTCGAAGAACCGACGAGGACGTCTCGCGCGGTGCACACGCTTCTTCCTCGCCGATGCATCGTCGTGTTCTTGCGAAACAACTGGCGACCGCGGAACCGTTATGCCGAGGCGTCCGTCGTTATTCCCGCATGCAAGATCCTCTCGCAACATCATCGGGAATCGGAGAAGGGAATCGTGCGTACGGGTCGGATAACTACGTCTCCTTAACGGTAGGCTCGCGCGCGCGCGCACCACTCGTTAGCCGGAAGACGAACGTGCGCGAACGCGCTTAACGGAGCCTCGAAAAAAAAAAAAGAAAAAAGTAAGAAAAGGATTCAGTCTTCGAAATACGCATTCTCCGCGAGGCGCGTCGCGATGCAACAGTTACCTCGGCGGCGATCCCGTTATATTATGTCGCGCGTTATCGGAAGCCGCGCGAGCGGCGGCGATCGTGTGACGGAGAGGAGCCATTTTCTTCGCGCGGAAGAATCCGCGCGGGAAACGCATTGTCGGCGCCGGCGGTAATAACGTCGGTTAATTAGGCCGCTCGAGGAGCACGTCTCTCTCTTTTTTTTTTTTTTTCTTTTACGCGAACCAGCCGCGGAAGACGGGATTTATTCGTACGCCGCGATCCCAGGTGAACGCAGCTCAGCGCGCGTCGGTCGATCGAGCCGCGGCGACGTGAATGGCGATTTGCGATGAAAGATCGATCGCAAGTTAATAACTGTCTCTCATCGTGGCGTCAAGAAACAGGTATCGATCGGGATCTTACTATCGATTCGACGGAGGACGGTCTTCGGGAGGGGAAATTAGCCGGCTGATGGGATCCTGTCCTGCGGCGCAGCGGTGATGATAGCCGCGCGATACGACGAAACGTGGCTTTCCCCGCGCGCGCAGTAAAAAATTGTCCGTTAAATCTAACACGTCCCGAACACGGGTCCGTTTAAATTTTTGCGTTAATTCAGCACGGGGCGAGCGTGTTGGAAAATAATACAAATATTATGTCAAAAATTGACGCAAAACTAATGCATTAAACGGCAGCGAAGTGTAAAATGTGTTATTTTAACATTCTACATAACGCGTTGAATATTGACGCAAGGCAAACAAAAAAGAAGTGCTGGGTCAACATAATATATTAAATTAACCCGTCAAATTAACATGCTGCTGGGAATTTAACGCAAAAATTTCAACAAGTACCCGGCTTCACCGAGCCAAGTGCAAAATTGCTTTCTGCCGTGTAAGAACGCGGGCAACCGTAATGACCGTGTATTCCCATGCTTCTCGGCTCTATTTTTACGATCACAGACGCGTCTCTATTACGCGAATTATAACAGTACCTCGCGGACGCCGGAGACCGTTGATCGGCGACGTTAATGCACCGCGACGAACGCGTAACACACAGACTCGCGGGAGGATCGCTCGATCGTGTAAAAAACGTGGGTGGATGCAAGTGACCGCCCGGAGGACCGATCGAGCTATCCGCGGGGAGCCGGGCTTAAAAAAACGCCTGTCAACGGCGATTGTAGCAGCCAGTGATATCGTTTAACGTCGATCAGCGCGATATCGGCTGCGAAATCGGTTCTATTATCACGCAGGTGCGAGAAAAGGGACGAGAGGGGAAGTAGAGAGGTTGTACCGGCGAGGACGATGTTGCCGCTGCTGCGGCTGAGCAGATATCGAGAAGGAGCGAGGAGGCATTTTCTCATAGGCGAAAGGGTACTCCGACGCGATCCGTAAACACAATAGAAAGTACCGAGGAATCTAGGATGGCGAACGAGAGAGGCGCGCGTTGTACCTTGCGTCCGCACACAGCTGAAGCCTGAATACCTGCGAGTGCCCTGTGTGCTCGTCGTGCCCCCCCCCTCCCCCTCCCTTCGACCGAGTCGCGACAAAAATCTCCGATATCCGGCTGGCCGGGCGGAAAACGCCGTCATTTAAGACGGCCGCGACATCGGTTCGCCCGTTTTGCCGCACCACAGGTGTATCGATGACGTCAGGGCTAACCTATCGAAATTTTCCCGTGACACACCATGAGAGGAGCTGTCCCATTCGAAAATAGATAAAGAATAATAATAATACTGGAGGTTATTCGTACGGAACGGAATGGTATCGGCGTGACGACGTGAAACCACTTTCCCACGACCCGTGCAACGTGGGGCTCGTGTTCCTAATGAGCGTTTTCGCGTTATTATCATTATTATTATTATCATTATCCGGAGAAAGTAAATGGGAGATTACACGTATCGCCGGGCATTATTGTTCGATTGACTCCGCGCATTGAACAAGTAACCCGCGCGACTCTTCGACCGTGCCGTTACGGCTGTATCTGAAAAATACCCCGGGAGTCTCTCGCGTCTTAATTCCGCGAGACGTCGCACACCAGGGCGTATATATTCTCTCTCCCGCCACAGTCGCGCGGCAATTATATTTTTACGACTTCTGCCTGTGCGTCGAGCGCGCTCTCGTCTCTTTAAAGTCGTCCGTCTCTTCTTTATGAGCACACACACGCGCACATACACGCACATACGTATGCATACACACTCGCATTCCCGTTTCGCCGGGACAAACGTCGGGCCGTAATCGACGAATTATCGCGACGGTCTCGTCGCTCAATAATGCGCGTCGTTCGTTGCCGCGCGCGCGCGCGCGCTCGGCGAATTAACATTCCGGCGATTCTCTCCGTCAGTGTTGATCGACGTCGCCGCTGTTTTCCCGACCGGGACGGAATTACGCGGCATGTAAATGTAAAATGACCACATTTTTTCTCGCTGCGGATTTAATTTTCGGAGCACACATATCTCCATTGGTCCTTTTGCGTGTCTCCGCTTTTGCTCTTCTTTTTCGGAAGGATACACGCGTTTCAAAATACCGTAGAAAATTATACGAATGACACGGTAAACGCGAAGCGACCGGTCGCCCCCCCCCTTCTTCCCCTACCCAGTCCTCTCTTTTTCCTCTCTTTTTCCAGACGAATCACTGGAAAGGAACGGTATTTTGCGCATATTGTTTTTTTCTCGTTTTGCCGTAATGGAAATGAAACAACGTGTCATTTGCAGTTAATGCTTCGTAAAATACCTCGTTACTTCGGAAAAAAACTATGTACATTCGATTACGGAGTACCTTTCTCTGTACAATTAATTCGCGAAACAATCGTTCATTGTTTCCTTCTTTGTGCTTTTGGATTTTCATCGTTTCGGAACAACATGGCCACGCGCACACCTCGCGAAACTCGCCCCATAAACTATTAAAATAGCGCGAATGTACGAGTGATGTGCGTGTGATGTCGTACAAAATGCAACGGAATGCCGCGGGTAAATGCACATTCGGGCTGGCGTCAAGGACGACCGTAAGGGCCCCGTCGAGTGCGCGGATTTGCGGAATCAAGTTTCCCACAAATTTGTTCTAATTGCTTTTTCGTTATCGGTTTTACACCGCTCGGATGTAAATGTTTCAATTACAACGCGAACGTCGATAAGGAGGACGACGAGGACGACGAGGACAGGTGTCTGTCGATATCTCGCCCGGTATCCGCGCGCATCGTGTCACTTATGCTAATCGATACGGCAAGAAGTGGACTTAAGTGTCGTTCACACGGGGTTTAGCCGCCCCGCCACGTCGTAATACGAGGTTGTAGCATTATGTCGCGGCTGCGTTTTACGTCGACCCACCGTCTATATCGACCGGGGGATCATCGCGTGTCGGGGGGCGCGCTCGACCGAAGATTCCTGTCGACGAGATGAAAGGCGAACATTTGCGAAACTTGCCGCTCGCACAGGAACTTCGATCAGAGCGCGAACGGTTAACGCGAGGATCGAATTACGGGAGATTGGAATCGTGGTAAGCGCGAGAACGGGCGCGCGCAATATTTCTACGCTGCTGCGCGACCGCGCTAATCCGTGTGTGAACGATACTTAAAAATTGATAGTCTTCGGGCGTTCTTTCTATTTACCCTCGAAGCCAGGAACGACCACGATATGGGCGGTCGTTATCTCGAGCTCTATCGAACGTGACCGGCCTCGTTGTTCCCCTCTCTTCTCCCCCAGCGGAAGCCTTTTTTCGCCGACGACGACGACACGGCGAAATTGCCAACGACCACCGCGTGCCGACCTTGAGACCCGATCAAAAATCGTCTCCGATATATTTTCGGCCCTGAGAGGAGGGCCGCGATGAGTCACCGGCGAAAGTCGAAGGTGGCTGCGCGCCGATTGGTCGATACGGATTTCCGAAAAAAGGAAAAAAGCTTCTCCCGGTAACAGCGCGATCACCACCTTCTTTTTTCTCCTTGCAGTTTTCATCCCCTTACAAAATATATTTGTTTTGATACACGGTTTTGCGATGGGCGGCTAATTCCTTGAGATTATAACAATCGACCTCGGGGCTGCTCGCTCGGTCCTTGCTAAGGGGATTAGGAGCGAGAGAGATAGAGAGAGAAAGAGAGACTCGGACGCCTCGGCGCGAATAAAGGATTTATTTTCGTCCTCCACGTGAAAGTTCGCCGGGCCGGAGGGACGCAAAAGGAGCTATCGAAAATTCTCGGCAGAGAACGCGTCAGTGAAAGCTCCGGTCGTCATTTGCCACCACCGCCGCCGGTTTCTCGCCACCGGACAGTTTCTCCGTTCCGTATTATCATATAATCTGTTCGCTGGAAAGAGAAGGAAAACGAAATACACGCGAGGACAAAAATCAGGAGCGGAGCGCGCCCAGCACTTCCACCGTCGATCGTCAAACCGCCGCGCGGATAGAGATCGATTTAACAATAATTACCGGGTTATCGTTATCCGCCCGTTATCCTCGTAATCGACGAGCGTTGACACGGCAGAAAGGATCCACCCGGATAAACGCCCCGATAAAACTCTTGAATTTCTTATATCGCTCCGCCAGAGTCCGGCGAACGTTCGTTTAAACCCGCCGGGGAATTCGCAGTGTAAATCGGCCAACACGTGTGCGCGCGCAGGCCTGATAAAACGCACACGATTCACTTTTCGAGAGTGTTAAGGAGAGAATTTAACCCACCCGCCGGTATACGTGTCAATATAATGCCGATTAATTTGTCCGGACGAGAATTAACGGAATTTGAAACGTGTCGAAATAAAAGAGAGAGAGAGAAAGAATGACCCGGAGACTTACGGTGTCAAGGGGTGAAGCCGCGATATAATTTCGTCGAGCTCGCATTTCGACGCGGTAGACGCGAAAACGATCCCCCTGTTTATTTGCGACGACGGGAACGTGAGGATCGGCGGAAGGTGTATTTTCCTGCATTTACCTGCCTCATCGAAAACTGATCGCGCCGAAATCGTAGCTGTTGTAGCGCTCGGTTTTAATGCGCTATGTTGGCGGAGCTAATGCGAATCGAGTGTTTCTCGCGTATCGACGTTTCTATCACCGCGCGCGACGCGCGAATCTACCCGGCTCAATCGTGTTCACTCATCTAATATACCGCTTCTCTCTCTCTCTCTTCCTCTCCGTCATCGTGCACGACCGGATACATACCGTGCATTGTGTCGCGCCGTCAATCCCGCGATCGCGCGCTGATCGACACCCCGGCACCGGAAGCACGAGGCGAAGTTAGTAAAACGGCACGTTCCGTCTCGTTTGTGTTTCAGGGAGGCGAACAGGTGTTAAGGAGGAGGCGGCGCGCTGAGGACGAAATATACGGATTCTTCGTCGGTTTATGCAAGGCTGCTGCCGCGGCGGAAAGTCTCCGCGGAGAAAGGACGAGCTCTCTCGGCGCTCGAGTCCATCTGATCGAATCCGAGGAGCGCGCATCGAGCTGCGAAAGGTGAGTAGAGAGAAGAGGGGCAACCGGTCGGGGGATAGGAGCTTCAAAATTTCGACGTGACAAAAAGCACGTGTGTGTGGTTCAGATAAAATAAAAACTGCACGAGCGGCGAGGGCACTTTAACGGCGGGAAGTGAAGTGCAAACATTCTATCGGAACGAAGAACGATAGAGAGCGCGACGACATTCACACGTGCGCGCGCGCGCGCGCACAGGGTCATCCTATCTCCGACGACTCACGGCGGGGCTTCTCTTCCTTCGGTGACGATAAACTTCCGCTCGGTCCGATATCGTGACAATGACCGGTTGGGTTATATTCGCAACGCGCGCGCGTATGTTGCGGCGAAAACTCACTCGCGCGAATTCGTCGGAATTGCAGATTAGAATTCCGCTTCTGCTCGCGCGATATCGTAAGTGCTCGCATTTATCTCGGCTGACGCCTTCTCGGCCGCGACACTCTCGATTTAACGCGAATTCATCCACGCGGGGAACGCCACGGTTGGCTGAAGCGCGCAATATCGATAATACACTGTTAACTCTACGACCGCGCATTTCTGAAAAATTACGCGCAGACGAGGTCAATATGACTCGGTGGGATTTTTGTAAGTTCTGTAAGAGGAGAGAAGGAGGTTGAGAAAATCCCGGAATAAAGTGTAACTCTTCTGCTTTAATGTTTGATCGTGCATTCGTAGGGAAAGTTTTAAGTTACCGAGAAAAATTCGAATTTGGACAGTGACCTCGCGAAAGGTGGCGTTTTACTTGGAAAAAATCGTAATTTTTTTTTTTGTTTACTTTTTATTATTTCGATCCGCTGCAAACTGTAGGACGATGAAGTTGAAAGATAGTTCGAACAGAAAAAAATATGACTCTAGTGCGCGTTTGGAAAACATATTTTTTTTTCTGGACCACCAGAAAGAGGGTATTTTGAAGTATCGAAAATAGGTGTTTTTATGGGAGGAAAAAATATTTTTGTTGTAAAAGTATCAAAAATAGTTTATCCTCTTCATCGGAGGGATCGCCTCCGAAATTGTCACCCACGTTCTCATCGTCGAGGGCCGCGCTTTGCAGGACGCGCCCGCGTACGTTATACGCTACCTGACCTCTGTTATTCATTAACACTATTATTCATTATTTCCGGAAAATACGCGTAATCACAATGTTTACTTACGTTAACGTGCAAATTTAACATGCAGAAAGTAATAATTTCAATTGTAGCGTCAAATTACATACCGACCGCACACCAACCGGTCTGACTGACCCTACGTCAAACTCCCAAACACACATCTAACCCATTTTTGTACAGTTGTAATTATAATCATCACAGCGGAAGAATGATTATCAGAAAGATCATTTTTCTAGCAAATGTTTCTATGTTTCCTATAATATCAGTGACAACAACGTTACATGTTGCTGCTACTGTAATTTTTAAAACCACAAAAAGGATATAATTAAGGTCGGAAATAACGACAATTCCTATCAGTGTGACCAATAAAGGAATAAGACTGAGTTACAGCGTTTTGCAGAAAAATTGCGGAGGAAGGGTTGAGCGAAAGAAAACCCGTGTGAGCCTCATAGACCCATACTAACGTGTCGGGTTTTCGGCCACGCGTTTCGAAAGCGAGGACCAAAAGGCTGCCCGGATCTGATCCGAGCTCCTCGAATTTCGCAAGAGAGTCCGGTCGAACCGACATCACGGTTGTCCCCTCACACGACCCCTTGACACGATGTTGCAGACGTTGGCGGGACGGAGGAGGAGGTGGAGGAGGTGGGCGACGAGGAGAGTACGGTGAACCGGAAGCGCTACGGTGGCCGGCTCGGTCGAGGAGTTCGCCGCGGTGCCGGACCCGCGCATGCTTCAACAACGAAGCTGTACAGCAACAGCAACGACACCACCCGCGACGACGAGCTCATCATCATCATCATCCAACATGTTCCCGCAGCAATACTGCCTGAGATGGAAGTACCATCACAGCAACCTGCAGACCATGTTCTCGCAGCTGCTCGAGCGGCAGGCCTATTGCGACGTCACGCTCGCCTGCGAGGGCAAGACGCTACGAGCGCACAAGGTAAATTAGAAGTGGAGCAAAGTCGACGATAACGCGCGTCTTCCGGTTATACTTGGCAGTTTCATTCGCCGGGTGACTTCATTTCGCTCGTCCGCTCGATCACAGTGTAAATCGAGATAGATGCATTAGCTGACTGATTAGTAATCCTTCCCTCCGCTCCTCTTCTCCGTAACGGTGACGTAACGCGCACGATCTGCGGGCTCGCGGCGTGGAACAACTGCGTTTCGCTCGAAAGTCGCCGATGTAAGAAGTTCCGTCGCGAAATCGAGAAATTAGTCGCGAGTGATTCAGGATACGCGGAAACTCGATTTCCGGAATTTCGCTGTAACGTGAAATTGGATTTATGACTGAAACTCGATAAGTGGAATTTCACAATTCGATTTACGGGAAATATATAATAAAATTGCCATTTTCCTCGATATTTCATCTCGAATATATACAGGCGGAACGAGCGCGGCGGGGCTGCATCGCGAGAGTTATCTTGTCAATTTTCAATTAAAATAATCGAGTCGATTTAGCCCCGAAGCAAAGCAACGGGTACTTGCGTGTTCGCCGAAACGAACTTCGCCGCTAATCAGAACTTCGCCGTCGCGACCTCGTCGCTCGTCAAAACTCGCTTATCGTGACGAAATGTCTAACTCGGTTTTCGGTAACACAGAAGAGGCTAATTGCCACATCACGCCGGGTAACGCCGAAAATCCCGTCTCCACTTGGAACTCCGGTGTCGAGCGAGCTGCGAAATGACGTTTTCAACCGTCGATATATATACATACAGGGCGTACCGCACCGTCGCGCGGATTTTTCGCCCGGCGAGGGGGAAAAGTACCACTTCTCGAAATTACCGGAACTGTTCCCGAAACGCTGGCCGCCCGGCATTCATCGGCGAGATCAAATATATCGTACTGCACACATATTAGGTTGCATTTTAAAAGAGCCGCCGCGCAATTTCGGAAAGTGGCATTTTCCCCGACTAGCGTATTCCCTCGAGCTTCTCCGCTAACAAATTACGCCGCGCAGCAGTTTCTCGAGAGTCTTTGATGTGCGCGGGGTGTCGTAGCCTGCGATGGTCCCAGGAACGCTTCTTTTCATCTCCGTATACTTTGATGGGCATATGCTTGGGTACAGAGGGCGAGAGAAAGAGAGAGAGAGGGGGGGAGATTCAAAGCAAAAAACGTCGTAATCAAAGTTTCACGATTTTATGCCAACCATAATCACCGAGCGACAAGTCATCTTAAATAATCGCTTTTCGGAACAACCTACTTTTCCCCTATCTCGATTAACCCGGAGCAGATTTTGCAACACGGAATGCTGGCGTTATTGCGTAACCGTGTTCCATTCGCTTCCAATACGGTGGCGCGCGCAGCTTGTATGCCTCTTTCAGTTTTACACGCAAATTAGACACGAAGCGTATTCCATTAGAATCAGTTACGCAATTATACGATTGTCCCGATCCCGGGAGTTCGCGCGCCTCTTCTACGAGTCACGCGTTCGACGGTTAACCGCGCCGATGCAACCGTCGACCGCCCCGCGAAAACAAGACCGCATTGTGTTCGCGCATCATCTCGGCCGTTATCTCGCCGCTAATTATAGCCGCGAATAGATCACAACTGATGTGTATGTGTGTGTGCTCATCGAAGGTGGGTGACGCGCGATCGCGCGTGACACGTAACTCTGCGTGTATACCGCGTCGTGTACATGAAACGCGACCGGAAACCTGAGGAGCCGTAATAAGGGCGGCGGCACCAACCACCACAACCACCGACGTCGCCGCCATCCGCTATCCGCCACCCGCCAGCCCTCCCGTCCCCCCTTTCCCCTTTTTCCCACCACTCGATGGAGACGACCAACTCCTGATAATTGAATTCTATTCCCAGCCAAAAAACCCGGACGATCTGTAGCAGACGACGACGAATGCAATCCCGTCCGGTTTCCACGGACGAGACTTGCTCTTTTTTTCGCGTACACGTGTCTCTCGTTCGCCGCTCTTTCTCCCCTACCTTTTCACCCCTGCCCGCTTCCGTCCCTCTTCCATCTCTCTCTCTTTCTCTCTCCCTTCGCTCCCCGTTCGCGTTTTTCTGCGTGCCCTCCTGGTTCTTTTCCCATAGCGCGCCGTGCAGAATTTCCTCGATTCGTCTTATTGTACGTCGGGCGAAAGAGGGAAGAAGGGAGGAACACGGCGGCGGTACGAAGGACAAGGAGCGTGGAGCAAACAAGGGGAATGGGGGAAAAGGAGGAGGGAGGAGACGATGGTGGTGGTGGAGGAGGAAGGGCCGTGAGAGGAGACGGACGGATGGACGGACGAGCGAGCTTCGCCGCCTGCCCCGTAGGAACATAAAACTTAACAAACGATCAATTTTCTGTTCTTTGTTTCTTACCGGGGTGGAACTACGGCATTTCGCCACTCTCTTTTCTCTCCGCCCGCTCACCGGCCTCCCTTCCTCTTTATTACCCCCTTCCCCCTGCCGCGCCCGGCCGTGCTAGCACCCTCTTTCTTCCCCTCGCCGACTCCCTCCTCCGCCGCTCTTCCTCCTCCGCCTCCTCTTCCTCCGCCTGTTCCTCTGTTTCGCTCCTCGCGTCTCCCTCTTTCTCTCTCCGGCCTGTGCGTCGAAACGAGCCGCGCAGAGGAGAGGCACTCTATCAAAGTAGAGTACGTTCGGCTTGGTTTATTTTTTACTTTGGGAGGGGTCCAAATTGTAAAATCAATACTTCCTCCTAAATTTAGAATGCCGCCGCCGACGCCGGCACAACGGTGCGCGGGCTTTTTCGTTTCTTCCCTCGCGCGCCTCTTACCCGTGCGGGCTCGCCTAACTCGCGCTTGTTGTGTCTCGTTCCCTTTAGCCGCCGGCGAAAGCCGGCCGGCCGGCTTCCGCCGTGCTTACGACGATGCCACCGGCGCGATCACATGGCCACGAGTCGCCGTAACTGGACGGGTATATCGGTAATCGTTGCCGGTGAAGCAGGGTACTTAGGCGCGTGAATTCTCGCCGCTTCGCACAGCCTCGAAAGTATCGGGCCGAAAATATCGATGCGAAGGTGCGCGCGGCTGATACGCGCCGGAGAACGCGAGAAAGACGGCGACGACGGGCCGAAAACAAAAGCGACCCGAGGCGGCAGAAGTTGTGCGCGCTAACCGCCGAAGGGAACGAAGGGGAAGGTTGGACAGCTGTTTCCTCGTCTAACACCACCTGCGCCCTGTGATGCCCGTGCGCGTGCAGCACATTCCGCGAAAGGGAGAAAGAGAGAGAGAGTGCGATAATGCACAGGAAAAGCTCGGCTCGATGTAACGCGTTTTTTTTTTTCGAGGCTCTCTTCCCTCTCTGTCTTTCTGCGAAAACTGTGCAGTATTGCTTATCACCTGACGGTGCTTATTGATTATCTCAAGGGGGAATATATTCCTAGAACGGTGAAGAAAATCGAAATCCCTTTTTTCACATATTTTTAAAGTGTAACGACTCGAGAATGTTTTGGCGTAGTTATAAGTCGATTCGCCGAAAAATAGGAAAATTATAAATATTTGTATGTATATTTGTAGATTGGATGGATTCAAGCGCTCCGCGCGCTAGACAGGTGACTCGCAGCGAGGTTATTCAGATTTGTTCAGGTCTAAAGTAGGGCTGCTCTTGTCTTTTCTACTCATCGTATTCATTAATAGTAAGCATCAGAGCTGTATTTGGAAACATGAATAATCGAATTTGTCAGTAGTTCTTGTCTAGACGAGCAATCGACACACTCGGGGCTAGTTATAGATAGAAATTATAATATTTCTGCAAACAAATATTGAAATTGATAGACGATATGTCGGGAGAAACTACAATTCAGTACCGTGCTATAAATTTTATATCTTTATTAGCTTTTTAAGCGAATTTACGAAGAATCGGTCGCTAATATGAGAAAGTTCAGATACTTTATCGAACAATTCAAATAATCGAATTACTTTATAAACACGAATTTGTAATTAATTATACTTCCAGTCAAAGATGATAAATAATTCACAAATATAATACTGACTATAGAAGCCTATAGAAGGCTTTCAAGTACTGAAACTTGTTGAATAATATTCGTTCGAGCGTGTTTAATTTTGAATTTGCCAACCTTCGTTTAGCCTTGTTATTGCACCGTATCCAAATTCTTCATGGTGTTTACACAGCTGCTATCTTTGGTCTTACGACTCTTTCTCTCGTTCATTATAAATATTCAAATCTTATCGAAATTTTAAACGCTAAGAAAAGAAATAATAAAATTATGAAAACAGAGAATTTATAATTCTATTTACCTATATTAATTATTTAATATTTGCTTTTTTATCGCATATCTTTTACCTACAGTTGAATATGTTACACGATTACGTACATTGCTTCTGAGACAGTCGAATATTAATGATTCTCGAATAAATATTTTTTCAAGTCTCAACATGGAGAAAACGATATTAAATAATCGTTCGTAGCATCACGGTAAAACGATAATAGTCTCTATAGTGTTATATTCCGAGATTCTCCGTTGGTTCTCCAAACTGGATATCTTCCGAATGAATGTGGAACCGAAATTTCTCAACTTGGAAATTCAACGACTAGTTTGCATCTCGAGAAAACGAAAAACGATGCGACGGCCATCGGTACCGCGAATGCCTTATTTTGCGAAGCGCTGTAAAAAGTTTGCCGTAAAATTCGCAGTATCGGAGTTTCGAAAGGAGAAGAGGATTCGTCCGTCGCGTTTCTTTCGATACGTCGCAAAAGCTGCGGGAGAAACTCTTTAGGTATCTCTCGAAACAAGAGAAATATTCTTTATACGGTGATGGTTATCGCTGTGCACCCCGAACTCCCGTTGGACCGAACGGGAAATTCCTATCCCGTGCGATTGCCGCGTAGGAGAGAAAGAGAAACAGCGATGGAACTTGGGAGATACCTTGAACGACGCTCTGAATGGAAAAGAAGCGCGCAACTGCGGGAACAAGAAAATCCTATATTCGCCCGCGCGATGACTCTCTCGCGTGTCTTCTCTTGATCCACTCGCCGTGATACCGGCGCTGCAAGTATCCACTGATGTTCGCGAGGCACGGAATAGGAACGAGATACATCCAACGGGAATAATTAATTTCCCCTTACTCCCGTGCCGGGGGTTTCGGAAACGGGGGTTTCCTCTTCTCGACGCGGGAGAACAAATAAATTTCTCGGCGTCGGAGCCATCGCGATCGGGCAACTTGTTTCGCGTCCATTTACATCGGGACATTTGATCGACGGCGAATCTCTCGGCAATCCGGTGAGAGATCGGCGGCGCGATCGGTAGCAACGGTATATCCTATCGTTTCACCGTAATACCTCGCTCGAACGGAATTATCGGCCGGTGCGAAATGGTTTTCGTAAATATTTCGAATTACAAGACAATTGGATCGGAAGGAAAACTCGCTCGCGGCAGGAAACCTGTTACATCGAGTAACAGTAATAGTGACAGATCGTGTCGATCTCCTCGGAGCAGCGAGAATCTGGAGGTAATCGCCGAGTTATAAGGTGAAATCCCATTTTATCGCATGGTTATTAATTACAATTGCGAAAGGCAATTGCGAAACGCACCGTCGGGAGATAGAGTAGGAAGGGGGAGGGGGTAGAGTATTATCTGAACGCAGCTTTCTAGGTTGAGAGAGAGAGGAGAGCGTAAAACTGCCAGTTATCATTTGGACTATGCAACACATCGTTTTTCCGACGACTAGTCTCGTTAATCGCCAGTCCTCACGACTGTAAGCGCGATAACGTTTTCAGGGATTTTTTTTTTTAGCACGGACGACAAAAACCAGACTGATTGAGTTAGAGCGGTGCCGTGAACGGGAGAAAGAGATAGAAAGAGGATGGGTTTCCCGTTGAATTCTCTAACGGATTTGTCGTTAAACGCGCGCCATAGTTAATTAATCGAATCAACGCTTGTAACGGGTCATTATTGGACGTGCGAGCTCTCTGCATCCTAAAATCGCGTGGAAGGTTTTTTTTAAGCGACTATTTTTAAGTTCCGTTTATAGAATCCGCGCGTGATATACGCGCGTGGCGCTCGACTTCTTCATCTAATAAAAGTAGCCATGAATGGGATCGGTTATTCCTGCGCATAATGAGGATTTTCTTCTTGTGAGAAACGCGACGCACGTAAAAATGGGATTCTACCGGTGTTTAAGAGTAATATCGCGCGCGCGAGGGCCGCTCGTCGCACTCTCTTCGCTCCCGTGGCGTTATAAAAATTGGGAGACTTCGTAATCGTGCCTCGTATAAATATGCAACATTCAATTTCCAAATAATACAAATGCATAACATGTAATTTCCCCGGTGTAAACCTTCGTTTGCCCTCTGTTAAACGCGAGTTTATTACAATTTAATTGCTCTCTTTTTAATACTCAATTGAAGCGCAAAGCGAACGTTCACGAAAAAGAACTAATTTATTATGATGGCATTGTGTGTGAGAGGAGGGGGGGGGAGGGGGGAGGGAACATTTTTCAGCCGCGATCATACCGCCGTGTCAGACATGGAAATTAATTCCGGCTTAAAAATATTACAGTACGATGTCAAAGAGCACGCTCGAAATATTCTAGACCGAATTGATTACCATCCGCGAAAAACCAACAACTCATATTTTACCAAAACGGACATTCATGCATGAGCTATATTAACATCATTATACTGTATGCGCACGGTGTCAAATAATAATAATAATAATAACAACAATAACAATAACAATAATTATAAAATGATAATATTCGAGGCGACATTGAACGTATTAACATGTCCTCGCAAAGCGTGCTTTTCCGAAGGCGAAATAGGCCTCTTTTTTTATACGTCTGCGATGGCTCATCGTGTCGACAATAGTCGATTGACGTCAACGCGAATTTATGTGCCACGGTTTTGTGCCACGAAAGGACGACGATCACGACGCGCGGGGGTGACGGTTTTGAGCTCGATGACGAGCGATATTTTGGGCGTACGCGAGGGTTAGGAGATACTATTACATTTTTTCTTCTTTCCTTTTCCCCTTTCCTCCTCGCCCGCCCCCTTCTTTCGTGGCCTTTTTAGATCGGCATGTGTGTTAATGTGCGCCGGTACGCGCTATCGATCCAGTCCACGCGGCGTGAAAAGAGAGCGAGAAAAACGACAGTGGGATTCCAGGCGTTCTCGAGCGTAACGATATCCACCGTCTCGTTCTCAAGATGCACACCGGGTATTACCCTGCGCGTTGCGGGTAATTATGTGCCGTACGCAGAGGGGCTGCCAGGTGCTAAGGTCGTTAAACCCGGACATCCTGCGTTCTAAAAACGCGACAGGCCTCTCTCTAATTGCACAAATAATGATACGATTTGATGTTCTCTCTCGCGGATCTCGAATTTCCAGACGGCGTTCGCTTGGGAATCAACTCGCGAGATCTCTCCTTCTCTCTTTTCACATTGTCGCGTCTAAAACCGTGCGTGTGCGCGGGCGTCTCCCTTTCTCGCGGGGAATCGAAACGATTTTTCCACATTGTAATCCTAGACACCGGTTTTCTCATGTCCTCCTCGCATGAGAACTTTACTGTCTAAAGTTGCCTCCCGTGTGAGGAAAGGGAAGAAGTTTTTAACGTCGGATGATGCTTCTCTTCGACACTAATAAAACTCCGGATTATAATTAACGCTGCGCGCGCCTGGAGAGAAAGAGAGAAAGAGAGAGAGNGGGGGGGGGGGGTCCGAGGTATCGTCGAAAGTGCGAAATAAAATTTTCGAGGGAAAAGGACGAAAACCGGCCCGGCGACGTTACCTGTTCGAATTCTCGTCCGGTGTGGAACGGTGTGCCGGACGCGCGCGAAAGAGAAAGAGAGAAGAAGCGCTCTCTCACGCGCACGTGTACTGATGGGGTTTTACGAGCGACGCGTGGCGAAGGCAAGACCGTTTCGCGAAATTAACACTCGCCGGAGCGAGTGAACTCGTAAAAAAGTATAATCGATATTTTCGTACGGACCGTCCCCCCGCATCCCCCCGTTGCCCCTGTCTGTCATACATACACGCACACTTTCATCCTCTCTCGCTCGCTCACTCGTCCGCTGACTCATTCACCCCCTCTCTCGCCTACTTTCTCTTTCTCTCTTTATCTCTCTTCCCTCGTCTATTCGACTGTCTTTCTTCTCCCGATGATGAAGTATATACCCCCCCCATTCCCCCTCCCGCCCTTCTATCCTTCAGATCCCCTTACTCTTTGAGGGCTTTCATTCCACACTGAGTCATACTCTTCCTACACACGGAGACGCGCGCATCCACACATACACACACACTGCGCGCGAGCACGCTCGCCTACGGTGGCGCGGAAGATTAATTTGTTTTACCCGTATCTCGGGGCTTAATATTTTTCATTAGATTCCGCCGTCCCGGTCGTTTCGCGTGCACGTTCCACTTGCTGCCTCGCTCGCATCAACGTTCATTTACATTACGCGACACGTGCGCGCCTGGTCCGCTTTGTTCCACGCGACCTCGCCGACGTAAAATTCAGGGTGAGGATCGTGTCGAGCGCTTCGCTGTGACACGCTTACGCATCACGTGAGATAGGACAGGACGCTAAAATAAAGAAAAAGAGAGAGAGAGAGAGAGAGAGAATCACAAGTAATCGCGGAGCGATGCGAGGATCCCGGGTAGGATCGAGCTCTCGTATAAATCGAAAGAAACTGCGTATGAATAGTATACAGGGTGGGGGCCGGAATCCATATCGTCCGTTCTCTCCGAGATTTGCAGTGGATTCGAGAGGAACCTCTCGAACACGCGCGTTTAAATAAATTGCCTCTTCAGATCTTTCTCTTTTTTCCATTCTTCCTTCTTTCTTTTTTTATTTTACAACTCGAACGCCTGATGTGCCTCGCGTTATCTCCTGCGCTGTGTGTTTTCCACGTAGGTGGGTGCCTAGCGCGCGAGATAAGATACCGGAATAAAATTACGCCCGGCGCTCGCAGTGGAATCGAAAATGAAAAAAGGGGGGAATAGGGAGAAAAGAGAAATTGGAGAATGCGAGCGAGCGAGCGCGTAAACGCCCACCGCGCGCGCGAGAGTACGCACGCGGGGAGCGTGGTATTTACGCATACTTCGGGGTTCGTTCGCTCTCAGCGCTCGCGCACACACATACACACACACACACACACACACACAGGCCGGCGCGTACAAGAACCGGCGCGCGTTTTCTTGCTCGTTAAACTCTTCGGGCGTGACGCGCGGCAAAACAGCGCGAGATCCGCGTGCATTATTAGAAAACTCGCGCGTGACTTACGCGGCAGATAAAGAAACTTTCTTGCGTCATCGCGCCCACGATTTGTACGAATACGTGCAACGCCGGCGAGATTTATTCCGACCCCGGGGATTAAAGCGCCTATGAACAGCGGAACGCGCCGGCGATACCGATCGACGACGGCGGTGCGGGGCGCGTGTAATTTCTGATTAAAGGTGGACCGCGATAAAGCTAGGAATCGCGAGAATAGGAGGACGATAGGTCGGGACGAGAAGGGAAGGAGGTGGGGGATATGTCCGAAGGACACCGCGCGGCGGGAAGAGACCGAGGATGATGCGTGTATGTGCAACGCCGTCCTATTCACGCACAGCCGTACAAAGAANATTCTTTTTATCTCCCGTGGTTCCGGTTCCCAAGCGGGTCCCCCCCCCCCCACGTCGCGCTCTTTCTTTCCCTGTTATTTCATCTGGCCGCTCCTTATATTGACAATAGCTCGGAAATTCCAAAATATTAGTCCCTGCCTCCTGTGACTACGAGTTGGCCTTCGTGCAGGGCCCCGCTTTCTCAGAAATTTTCGAATCGCCGACCACATCGACAGCTGTTACGTGTGGTGTGTGTGTTACCGGACGCAAGCCAAAAACGAGGGGGATGAGCTGTAATGGTAGTGGTGATTGCCGGTGGTGGTGGTGGTGGTGGTGGTAGTGTGTGTTTGCCGTGCAAGCCAAACGGAATCGGGCCGCACGGCGGCGCACGAAAACTCGTTTCGTGTCTTGAAACTCTCGGATAAAAATACATCGCGATACAAACGTTATTACGTAATTTTCCGTGGAAATCGAAGTAACGCGAAATCCCTCCCCCCGTCTAACGGCTTTCCGCCGCGTGCAATTTCGCAGCTTGCCGAAATTCCTTAAAACGAGTTACCGGCCGTATATCGATCTGTAATTTCATGCATGCGGAAGTGCAGTCATCCGCCGGCGATCATATGTCTCTTACCGTTTCCACCCCCTTCTAACCCACCCCCCCCTTCCCTCTTTCTCGCTCGCCCGCTCGTGATTCCAAGGAAGGACGGATTTCGAATCTGAAATTACGGGCACGTATCGCGTTTGAATGCTTATTCGATCGAAATGGCTTTTCTCGTGATTTTCGTTTCCCGGGGATGGGGGGGGGGGGTGGCTTACACGGAGCCTCAATATCTCCCGCGAACGATGATTAAAGTGTTTTACATGAATCGACATACGAGAGCGAAAAGACCGGCCGAAATAAATCAAACGGTCTTCGCGATAACAAGATTGCGGGATAACGTTTGTAACGTCGCCGAAAGCGTTGCTCCAGCCGATGAAGATTTTTTTCCCCCTCTTCCTTCCGACCGACGAGAGCGCTGATTCGTTTCGCCATGCGCATCTCTTCTGGCGGCAAATATCATTATTCTTATCGTACGGCCGAATTTTCCGTTTCCTATCCGGACGCGAATCCGGGCGCGACGACGATGACGCGCCGGTTCTTCGTTAATTTCAGTTTCGCCTTTTTTTATCGCGCCTTCACGCAGTACGATGAACTTCGCGAGAAAGATGCCGACCTCTGAAATAAGATAACTGCCTCTGAAATGGAAATCGCGCGTATGCATTATTTATAGAATTATATAAGGCCGTTTTTTTTTCCTGCCGATTTACGAGCGCGCGATCTTTCCCTCCAGTTCTCTCTGAATCACTTCCGTTATCGCGTCGCGGATCTGGTCCTCGTTTAACATGCCAGCCGNCCCCCCCCCCGGAGTCTTCTGGATCGGTTTCGAGTATACTCGAGCTTCGTCATCGGCGAAGATCGCTAGTGGATCGCTCCACTTCCGCTAACGTGGCACAAATTTCAGGACGATGATATGATAATTGATGCAAGGATCTAGGACCGCGCGTAATACTGGGACCATTGAATTCCAAAGTCGCGTTTTCAGAGTACCACAACATTTACGAGGACGCACGGAGAATGTTATTTTACCGGAACAGCAAGTTGTTTGTTAATATAGTGACAGCAGAAAGATTTATTAAGAGTATTAATATTTTTGGTTGTGCCAACGAAATTTTATCGCTGTTGCCGCAGCAACGTTTTGCCGCAACAGCAAAACTATTTTTTCCGCGCGACAAATCTTTTCGCCGTCGCTATATTAACGAACAATTTCGAGCAAAACTTTTTCCTCCGTGCGTGTCGTGCATAAAATACCAGCATTTTTTAATGAATTATAAATTCCGTAATTTTTGTGTTACACAACATATAATTAATAAAATCAAACGAACGAATATCTCCGAGAAAGAGAGGCGGGAAAAAGGTTACCAAGGTCCCCCGCCTCTTACCTACGATTTTTCGTGCAAAAATCAAGTTGATTTTTCCCCGGTAAAAATCTGACGCCGGCTTTCTTAGCAACCCCTTGACTTCCAACATTAATTACCTCCATAACTAAGCGTTAAAGTGAAATTCCGTTAAAGCGAGGTCCGCTTGAAACTCAACCGCGCGCGGGAATAAGGTTTTATCATCTGCTCGCACCTCCGGAGCTTAATTCCCGAAAAGCCGCTCACTTTCACCCGCTAATGATTCAAGATCCATCGCCCGACCCGGCGTTCTCGCCAGGGACAAGTCAAGTTCAACTTGTTCGGACAATTTGATATAGCGAGAGACAATCTGTACGGTGACGCTCAGCGCGGCCAGACAATCCGCTCGAGAAACGATTTTTACAAAGCCGGGTCGAGAAAGGATCGGTGTCTTAAAAAAAAAGCTGGTTCGTTAAGTTTCTTGTCTCGGTCCCTCGTGCGCGCGCGCGTCAGACACAAAAAAGGTTTCCCTTTTTCTTCCGTTCCCCTTCCTCTCTTCGTCTCTCGCCGTTCCCCCGTTCTCTTTCGTCTCTCTCTCTCTCTCTCTCTCTCTTCCTCCCGTTCTCTCTTCCTTCCTCTCGCACTGTCGTTCGCCAGAAACGGGAAACGCCTAAACTATCGATCGAATTACGTAACTGCAGGCGGGGGCCAGTAATCTCGTTTTTATAACGAACTTCGCCGCGCGCGCGCGAGCGAAATGTCTCCGGGATCGTTATAGACGTTATGAGTTATGGCTCTTCGTAGGCGATCGAGAGCGCAGCTTTTAGCCGGGGCTGCCGTTGTCGATACCGGGTATCTACGAGTATCGACGAGGCGCGTGCGACGATATTGTAAAGGTCGATTTATGGGAAGGAGGTGGGCATTTAGAAAAAGACACGGCGGCAGATTCGGCTCAGTACCGCCGGTTACGCAGAGCCTGTGGAAGTACGATCTCATTCTCATTACATGTTTACCGCGAGAAAAGTAACCTCTTGGACTTGTTTTGGTCGAAGTCTGCAGTCGTTTCTTAGTTAATATTATCTCAGCTTCGAGACTACTTTTTCTGATGTTACTGACACACACACACCCACACACACGTCATATCTTATAATGAGCGATTCTATACGAACATCGGCTACTTATGTTAGCTTTTTATGCCGTAGGTTAATATATTTTCAAGACCGCAATATTTTTATGAAACGTTGGTAATTCACCGATGCCGACTTCGATATCAATATCTCGACTCTTTACTCAACACGCGGAATTTTCCAACGCGATAACGCGGCACGCTTCATTTCTCTCACGAGTGCCGGGAACTTTTCGAGTTTTTCACTTACCGATTCGGTCAAGACCGATTTGCTCGACCCAGCGAAAGGGAGGTCTCGGAAAAATCTCGCGAAACACAATCGCGAGAACGGCGAAAAATGTGCCCGTTCGTGAAAATCCTCGACATCGAAATTGAAAATTATTTGGAAGTATAAATTTCGAATCCGCGCGATTTTTCAGAAATATTCCGGCTCGTCCTGCGTGCCGGCATTGCGCCGCGAGCGGTGCTCGTCATTACGCTCTCCCTCCCTCCCTCCTTCCTTCCTCTCCGCCATCCCGCCGCGGAGCGCTTTTATATCGATTCATATAAATAACTGGAATAATGTCCGGCCGAATAAATATTTATTGCGCGCCATTACGAATGTAAATTTCCGTCGACATTCCGCGTTTCGCTGGCGGCATCGTAAAGCGTCTTGGGATCGATCGTGCCTGTCATGCTTTCGCGTTTGCTGTAAAAAAAGCCGCCGGGTAGGGGACTGCCGGGGGCGAGGGGGTTGGAGACGACGGACAAGGGTAGACGGACGGAGGGAGATCGACAAATTTGACGAAGCACCCCTTTTCCTTGGCAGGGTCGTTCTCTCTCTCTCTCTCTCTCTCTCTCTCTGACGGTCCTTCCATTTATATATTTTTTTACTCGCGACGAAAGACGAAGCGCCGTTATGCACGATAAAAAGTTTAATGTCAGAAGACGTCGTCGTGGGTGGTGGGAGAAAGAGAGAGAGAGAGAGAGAACGAGGATGGAAGGGTGGGGGAGGGGAGTCGGTGATGGCAGGGACGCGGTAGAGGGGGAGGGGGGTGAAAGTGCCCGAGGATCGTAATGACTCGATATGAAACCCGGGCAGTGCAATTTCTTTCTTCTTCTGCCCTTTCCTTCCTCCCCCGCTCGTCTCGACGTCTTCCTCTTTTTTCATCGCAGTATTTCCCCATAAAAGCGCCCCGGCATAATAAAAAGCGTTATATAGCTGGCACTGAAAAGTAACGCGTCTCTTTTTCTCTCTCTGTCTTTCTCTCTCGCCGTCTCGATCCCCGCTCTCCCGCTCCCCACTCCCCCGTGCCCGCCGCGACGGTCTTTACGGCCTTATTTGCGGAGACGTAAAAATCGCGAAAATCAATACGGAACTTCTAACATTAAATATTCAGGCTATTGACTGGGCGGGGCCGAGTCAGACATTCGTCCTTCGCGGCCCCTCGTCATTTCTCTGCAACGAAAGACACGAAAAAAAATTGGGAAAAAGGAGAAGGTGAGGCGCGACGGATTAACGGAGGAACGCACGCGGCAAATAAAATACGGCTCGGCAAGTAAGAGGAAGGAAAATTAAACGTGGCGGGGAGAACGCTCGTTCTACGAGTGTGCCGGCGCGAATCGTAACGGAGGGTACTAAGAAAAATCGCTGTCTTTGTAAAAAGTATCGTCAGACGGGGGGGGGATCTTCGATGTTACCACTTTTATCTCGAGATCATTATCAAGCTGGAAAAAGCGTTACAAAGCCAAGGAAGAACACGGGGAAAATTCCCTTTACGCGGAAACGAAGCTTACGGCCAAACGAAGATTGATAGTTGGCGCGCGGCAGTGAAATAGTCAAAGATGCGAGGGGAAAACGAAATTGAGATAGACGGTCGTGGGGCCGGGAGGAAATTCGGAGGAGGGACATTTTTATCTTTTATTCGCGATAATGATTTCGATTTCGCCGGCTCGGATCTCGGAAGACCCGGAGGATGCTAAGCGTGATCGTTATACGCTCCAAACACCCCGGCAGAATCGCAGAGTTGCGCTTTGACGTAAAGATCCCTCGTCGGTCGCATTTTTCATCTCCAGCGCGCGTACGTCATTAGCATCGAGCAAGGAAAGAAGTTTCCACACGACTCCGGAAATTCCCGCGGCGTTCGCATTTGCGCGCGCAGGATCTCGGTGCCAATTTAGCTACTCGTGTTCCGCGTTACACGCCGATATGCGCGACAACGGCCAATTAGCATACAAAGGAGGCGCAATTAATCGAAGGATGTCGCGACAGCGACGCGCTATGAAATAAAATCCAATGGACCAGCCGGAACGTTCACGAGACACGAAGAAATCGACGGAAACAAGAACTCCTTTCGACATCTTCGTCCCGAGGTTTTCCAGTCCCGGCGCTTACCATCCAGTCGTTTAAAAAACTCGGCTCCCTCCGCTAATCATATCGGTTTTGTGACGTCACAAGCGAGAAATGACACGCAGTAAGTTTCTTGCGTTATATATAGCTCTATTTTTTAATTCTCCCTGGAAAGTGATGTCGTAATCTTGAAACCCGTAAAATGTGCAGAAAACCGAGATGTCTGGCCGATATTGTCGCGTAGAATCGCGAAATAATTCTTGAAATAACGGGTCATTTTTCAGCCATCTCAGCTATCACGGCCGTCTGAGTGTGGCTGAAAAATGACCCGTTATTTCAAGAATTATTTTGCGATTCTACGCGACAATATCGGCCAGACATCTCAGTTTTCTGCACATTTTACAGGTTTCGCTATTATGAAATCATTGTGTTTTCTAGGGAAAATTAAAAAATAAAGCTGCATAACGCAAGAAACTTACTGCACCTCATTTTTCGCTTCTGACGTCACAAAACCAATATGGTTAGTGAAGGGAGCCGAGCCATCTTTTATCACTTTTTCTTGGCAAGTCACTAAAAAATTTACTATCATCCAAAATAGGTCACTAAAGTCACTTTTTTGGGGCTGCCGTTAAATTTGCAAAATATAAGCGTTCTACATACATTTTTGCCGCCTCGTCTGCTGCCGATTGTTCTATAAGCGTACTTTGTATATTGTATCATTCATGCTTTTGATCTTTTCTTCTTGTGAACTTTTAAATCGTACTATGAAAAGACCTGACTCTATTTTCAGTTATTCAAAGATAAACTTGCCAAGGTAACTGTTACCTCTTTCGCTTAAATATCCTTAAGTAGCTACTCTCCGAATTTGATCGAAAAAGCGTCACTTTTGGTCACTATCTTGATGTTTGAGAAGTCATCTTTCTGGTCACCTTTCCTGTCGAACCCGTCATTATTTCACTTTTTTCGTTCCGGTGTGAGTGGATGGCGGCGCTTGGAGAGTGCTCGGATCACGGCTCGCGTTTGTATAGACGTCGGCAATTTTGAAAATAGCTTTGTGCCACATTAATGCCGTGATGCGCGTGAGATATCGAGGGTATATGTATATGTGCCCTTGTATAAATTTCCATCGGCGAAAAGAGTTATAAGCGACGCTACGTCGCGAAAATGAAAATCCTTAAACGAGCGCGAGGAGAGCCTCATTGACTTTCATGCTAGATATTTACGTCGAGAGCCGGCGAATGTCCGCGGAGTGTAGTAGCCCCGCAAAAATCCTCCGAACGCGACGAGGCAGAGAGGTAGGAATTCATATTTTATCCGGCGCTCTCTCTCTCTTCCTCTCTCTCTCTCACCCGTCGTGCATTACGTTAGTCGTGCGCGCTCGTTACGCGTGTCAATGCGACTTCCCGGACAATTCCATTCCGCCGGTAATTAATAATGATCGACGCGCCGTCGCGCGCGGATCGGGAACGACGCGCGTGTGTGTCCTTACTTGCCGAAGCGGATAAATTGGATCGTGTTACGTAACGTTGTAAGCCAAGTGACATTTGCGGCTAACCGGGAAAAATGGCCCTCTCGCTGAATTCCGCGATCGTTAGACGACGAGTGGCGCGTTAAATGTTGCCGCGCGTTAATTAGAAATTCGACAAATCGGCTACGATCCATTATAGCGTCCGACGTTAATTAACGCGAATTGATCGGGCCGTGTAGGAATTGGAGCGCCGTGCGGGGACTGACTTTCCCGCCCGGTACAAACGATATTTCAATATTTATATATCGCGACACGCGAACTCGCGCGCGCACGCAAAGTTACCCCACCGGAGCGATTTAACTCGCAGTTCTCTTGCGAGACGTTGGGGGCACTATCGTAACCGTTTCCGACTGAGTCGTAAATGCACATCGGAGTCGCAAGTCAACTCATAATGATTGACGCAAACGTAATCCATCGTATCATTTACATTAACATCAATCTTTGCGCGTTGACCCGCGCGACTCCCACGTGCGCGTTTACGATTCTGCTGGAAATGATCGCGACAGGCGTTGTTCTCGAGCCCATAATTTTTATGAATTCCCTATAATTGCATTCAAAAATGATACAGGACTTTCAGAATATATTACATTCATATATTTTTCCTAAGCGATCGATTGTTTTATTGACTGTAATGAGGAAAATTGAACTTTTCATTTTTACGGTATATTTTCCGTTTCTCCCGCACGTAAGGAACACGATCATTTGAGACTGGAGCGAAATTAGTTACCTTTCCTACTTTACTTCCGTCTCTCTTTTCTGTATTATCCTTTTCTGTGGCATCCTAACTCGGCAGCTGGGTATCGCTTCGCCCAATAATCCTCCAGCATGACGACGAAATTCGAATAACGCTACGATCGCAACGGCGGAGATCACGAATGCACGTAATTATAAGAAGAAACTCTTCCAAAAGACACTTCGCAAAGGTCTCGGGAACTTCGTCAGGGTAGAATCTGACCTCGGTGCCGCATCGTGCAATCGATGCGCGTCCGTCCGCTGCGTGACGTCTCGCGCAGCTGTTCCATAACTTATGTAGAGTTTAAGTCGCGGTGTTATTTACACGTCGGTCTCTCTCGACTCCTTTCTCGTTCTCGCAAAGATAAAATCGCCCCGCGGTAATTAACGATCGCATCGTCCACTCGCATGTTCGCAGGTTGTACTGTCGGCGTGCAGCACATACTTCGACACGATTCTATCGCAGTACGAGGAGAAGGACCCCATCGTCATCATGCGTGACGTCAAATTCTCAGATATCAAAGTGCTCGTGGAGTTCATGTACAAGGGAGAGATCAACATTGACCACGTGAGTACTTATTTTTCCGCAAATTCTCTTCTTCCGTATTATTCCTGGTACTCGTTATTGATTCCACGAGCGATCCCCGTCCAAGGAGTTTTCTTGTAGCCGCGTTAGTCCCGGCGCGTCCAGCGTGACAAAAAGAAAAAGACATATAATTTTCACATTCGCGCGAAGTCATTTCAAAAAAGGTAAGAAGAAGTCACGCGTGGCGATATTAATCCTCGTGGTTACATATCATCGTGGTTTTACTTACATCAAGACGTTAATTCGCTTCGTTAAAAAATAGATGGATTTTATTTTTGCTCTCGGGAAGATCTCCGAGAAGGAATCAAAGTCATGAAATGTCAGTCTGGTAAAAATAGTTGAAATCGATCGAGATAGAAAATCGGAAGCTAAAGCCGGGTCCGATCTCCGAAGGTTAAAGAGCAAAAGCGCGCCGCTCCATCTGTGTGCTTCATTCGATTGCGAGACTCACCGTTTAGTGACATTCTAATATTAAATCTTGAAGAGTGAATAATTGAACGAAGTCCCGACTAGGAACCTACCTCGCTTCATTGAGTGTATCATTATTCACGCGGTTCGGCATTATCAACCTTCATTATCTTAGGCCGTATTTCCATACGGTTCCAGTAATTTAAAAGGATACCGTTTCTCAAGTTACCGCATTTAATGAGTATGGAAGCGCGAGAAAGGGACGTTCGCGGTGCAGCCACGATTATAACCCGAACCAGATCAGGCAAACACGCTCCTGCCGAGATAGAAAATGACGGAGGTTTTTAAGACGACGAAAAGACGCGAAACGCAATACCGCGCGGCGTATCGCGTCCACGAGGCGCCCGTGTATTAAATATTCCCGAGAGGGGGCCGCGAGAGTCTCTCCCGCTTAGGTGTATCTTAGATATATTTTCACTCCCGTGCTCATTAACGTTGCTATTTGCGGGCCGGGCGTTTTATTACGTCGCCGTGAAATAAAGTTAAGCAGTAAAACCCGGGACAATTCTCTCGCCTTCCTCACAGCACTTTTCCAATAACAACAATTTCGCCTAGATAACAGTCGCCCGCGCGGTGTGACAGCTATGGTTAACGAGAGAACTTTACGGGGGCCTCTATTATCTTGCAAAAAACCAACATCTTTCACTCGCGCTACGACGAGCGCGGGTTCTTCGTATACCGCCGGGGGACGTGTTATGACAAGACTCGTCGTATATACCGAAACTACGTGTCGGGAATATCGACTTGTCGCGGTAAATCCACGTAGTCCAGGAAATCAACAAAAAATAAGGAGACGTAATGGCATTTGAGTCCGGAATACCGGTGAAAACACGACACACGGCCGTGTGTGCGTGTGTGTATCCGTCTACCGATCTCGCGCGTGCTCTTACAATGCGGAATTTAGAATCGACTCCCCCCCCCCCCTTCCCTTCCCGCACACGTGACACAACTCTCGAGGAAGATCCGATCGCGAAGGGGGATGATCGGGCGAGCCTGAATTTCTCATTGATTCCAAATTCCGGATTTAATTCGGCGAAACCTTTTATTCGAGCTCGTTGAAATATTTTAATATCGGATGAGGAGATTTTTGCGCGCTCGCGCGCGCGCGCGGAAAATGTCGTCCCCGTTGTGTGGAAAAATTGCCCCCAGATAAGTATCAATGCGGACATACGTTATTCACATTTTCGCGACGACCAACTGCGCGGTGTATTATTATTTACGCGCTTAGAACGACAAGCCGGTATCCAGCGCGGATTTTTACATTTCGCTAATTGTTTTCTCGTGATCCTTGAGACTTTTTCATTCCGGATTAAAGAGAGCTCTCTCTCTCTCTCTCTCTCTCTCTCTCTCTCTCTTTCTCTCTCCTGCGCTCGGCAAATGCAATAATAAAGCCACGGATAATCCTCGCAAGCGCGTTTATATTTATACCGCTACGCTGCTCCTTGCATCTGGGTTTATTAATTATATAAAACGAAACACACAGAGAGCGCGCGCACATCCCCCGGCATCTTATTCGCGGTATTATTATATTTTCGTGTGCTCTAAATTTTTTTTCCTCCTTTTCCCTTTCCTCTCGTTTTTTAAGATTGCCCGAAGTACGTTCCAGGGAAAATGTGCTTTTGCCGAGATTCTCCCGAGATGTCTCGAGTATTTTATCCATCCGTTACTTCACCGGATTACAATATCATGATAACTGAATGCCTTCTTGATTCCGCGGATCTCCGCGGATGCGCTCGAGATCCATACATTTTTCCGAGGTCATCTTCGCGAGATACCCAATTATCTTTTTCAACGTTACTGCGTGCTTGCCAACTGTGTACGTATCGGAACAGCCTCGCGTTAATTTTCGCGTATTTTCACCGAGACACACGCGTTCCCCTCAAAATCCTCGAAGACGCCTGTGCGCTTCTGGTAACTTTGGCACCGTTGGCGCAGCTTCCTCGCGTGTCTCTCTCTCTCTCTCTCTCTTTCTCGTGAGAAGAGGGGAGCAGCGAATTCTTCCAGATTTCTAGTCATGACTGGGATCGCGCGCTGCCGCGCTCGAGCTTTCTCCGGCACGTTTTGTGTCGCAGGCTCCGCGAATCGGGGGGAAGGAGGAGGGGGCTCGCGAAAAATTGCCGAGTGAAAATCACCGGGGCCCGATCCCGGATCGGAGATCGACGGCGATTTAACTAACCCTCCGTGTGACTCGCTGTTTCTCGCTAACGCCGTACGATTCCGTGGGTCATTTGCGAACAGAACGACTTCTCTCGCTGTGTATAAGTAACACAAATCGGCGAACATGTTTAGTGACGTTGCTTCAGGTTTTTACTTTCTGTTATAAAACGTTGTTTAACCTTCAATGTTTACAATTTATTATCTTTTAAGAAATCATACGGGGAAACGATTTTCCTACTCGAAGGAAAAAGTTCATAACTTTTGCACGCATCGGACGAAAACAAAATCTCTGTAGATCCGCGTATCTGAAAGATGGTCCTTCGTAAAAAGTTAGTTTAGAGATGCCCGCTGGAGAAACATAATTATTTGGACAAATGAAAATGATCACTTCCCGGGCACCGAGACACAAAAGCTATATTTCGAAGGAATAACAAATGAATTCTGTTTTCACCTGAAAAATTCCTCGTTTCGAATGAAATAAACATAAAATAATAATAAATTAAAAATAGTAAATAAGCTAACGGTAAATCAGAGTAAAATAACGGTAGTTTCCGAAATTAAAAATTCAATTCTCACATTGATAAATATATATTGCGTTCATAAATACGTTATATTATGAGAGAAAGTACTCGTGCTCACGCGGAAAAAGGAAATTTCTAATAATACTTTCCGCTGGGTCGTTTCGGCAACAATCTCGTCGCCTTGCGTGCTCGCGATTTCCCGGTGAATTGACGAAAACTGGCCGCGCATACGAGAGTATGAACTCTCCTTTACCGGCTATATTCCCTTCAACAGAAATTCCAGATCTCGCCCTTGATTCGATCAAATTTTACGGTCGGTTCGAATTTTTACCGTTCCCCATGAGTGACCCCCACGAATCACACGGAAGGGTTAAAGCTCCTCCGCGCGATCGGCGGGTGAGCGACGGGGGGCGGGAGGAGGGGAGGGTTCGCGGCGATACAGCTTCAGATTTCAGCCTTCTTTTCCGTCACGCCGCCCGCTTTTTTTTCTTCTCCGCGCTCCCTTTTCTTGCCGCCGTCGTTTCCGCGAGAAACGAAAGCGGCGATTTCTGAAATACATTATTCCCGCGCCGCGCTCGCGGCGGCGACGCTGACCCACATAGGCATTTTTCCAATTCCGGCCGTGGCCGATAGAAAGCCGCGCGGCGCGGCCGTTTGTAGAAAGTTCCCATATTATTTAGCATTCGGTCGCGCCGGCGAGCGAGCGAGCGAGCGAGCGCGCGCCATCGGCACCGGTGAAAATTAGCAAATAATAATTGGGGCCCCGTTGTTGCCGCACCACGTACCCGCACGTGCTCGTCGTCGGTTTCGCGATGCGATTTGTTACAGCGCTGAGTTTCTCTGCGGCCGACTACGTATTCGTTTTCCACTAGGGGAGGGGGAGGGGGGAGGAGGAGTCAACGAGGAAACTCGGGACGAGGGAAAACAACGAGATGAGAAAAACAAATCCGCGCGAAGACGGCACGACAACGGTGGAGGAGGAGGCCTGCGTTTCGCTTTTTTGTATTTCCCTCGTTTTAAATCGGGGACTTCGCACGTTACGCGTGTCGGAGCGCGTAATTGTCTTCGCGATCGCGGTGGTTAACAATAATTTTCAGCCGATGATTGTTGTTGAAATGTTGAGAAGTCATCGGCTAAACGCGCTCTCGACGCGGTCTCGACTCGTTGCCGCGCGATGTTATCCCGCATGATAAAATATTCCAAAAGAACCTCATGAATTCGACTCGTACCCGCGGAGCGTGGTCACGGTGGATGAGTACGATTAGAGGGAGAATCGGTTTCCAAATGAAAAACTCGCTTACTGACTCACTTCCGTTCGCTTCAACCTCACCGGCTCTCTCTCTCTCTCTCTCTCTCTCTCTCTCCTTTCGTCGGAGAAGGAAACACTCGCTCTTTTATCCCTCCCGTTCGGCGCGCTTTTTATTAATGCCGTTAATATTAATGCCAGACGTTCGTAATTATCGTTTAAGCCTTTTCCCATTACGCTTCCCGTGTAAATTCATACACGCCGGTTACGATCTCGCTGTTATTCGTAAACCAAGACATCGCCGGTAACACGACGTGCCGACAGATAAATATCCCCCTCGCGCGCGCGTCCCGCGTCCGTCCTGAGTCTTCGGGTAAAGCGAAGATAATAATTACAATAATTGCACGCTGTTAATCGCGGGTATGGGGCACGACGCGCGATTAGAGACGAGTGATTACGTTTCCCGCAGACGAGGCTGTCGTCGTTGCTGAAAACCGCCGAGGATTTACACATCAAGGGTCTCGCCGAGGTCAGCTGGCGCAGCGATTCCGCGCAAAACGACCTGAACAACACCGGCCACAGTCCCGGCGCCGCGACCCCCGGCGTGGAGACCGTTCTGAGGGAAGGTGACGCCGACGAGCCGCCACCCCCCAAGCAGAGACGCAGAGGTCGCCCGCCTCTGGACGATCCACCCTCGGCCCACGACGTATTCACACCGAAGATCACGTGCATCACCGGAAATGTACGGGAGGCAATTTTCGAATCTCTCTCTCTCTCTTTCTCTCTCTCTCTCTCTCTCTCTCTCTCTCTCTCTCTCTCTGTCTTATCTCATTGTGTGGGCCGAATGGCCCGTGAGGATTCGGCGCGATTTGCGGCAGGTCGCGTCAACTTAGCGCATTTCGCTCGCGCGGTTAAGCGGAATTAACGGGCGCTCGCAGTTTCGCTGATACCCCGCGATGCGGTGTGTGCGAACACCGCAACAGCGTTCCAACGTGTGACTCATTAATTATTTGTCACTACGCTTTGGACGCGAGAGGCTTTTTGGTATTTCCGAGATTTCACGTAAAAAATTCCCATGCACGCGGTTATCTCGCTGATAAAATGATTCCCGACACGTTGATTGTCTTTCGGCAATGAAGAATTCCGTACCGTTTCCCCGCGATAAAATCGTCTTCTGGCCCGAGAGGTTCGCGAAAAGGAGAACCGAGAGACTTGAATACGGGCATTGTGAGCCGTACATCTTGCCGCTGCAATGGCGCCGAGCCTCACGCGAATCAAGTACTGTAAGAAGCAGACACGGGCTGGCTCATGTCGTGAATGTAGAAAATTTCGAAAATTTTGTCAGACTCGCGGCGGGTATTACACATACGGACTAACCACGCGCGACTCTAATGTGTCACGTCGAACCTTTTCCCAGGAGGAAATGATGAGCGAGGGCGGCGACCATGAGAGTTGGGACGACGACGTGATGATGAACGAGAATAACGAAACGCCACTGCCTGTGGTAAGACTGATTCGTTAGATATATTTCCCACTCTATCCTCTTTATTTGCGCGCGCGTAATTAAATCATTCATTATGCGATTGTTAAGAGGAGAGGTCTCGTTCTACTTTCTCCTCTTTCTCTCTCTCTCTCTCTCTCTCTCTCCCCCCCTCTTCTCCCTCACCGGCATGGATAGAGATATTCCCGCGCGAGAATCCCCTCTATTCAGTCACCTGACGATGCTTTTCGTGCTTGTTTTTTTCCAGCTGTCCTACATGTCGAAGGATGACAGCACATCTGATCAGGAAAAGAAAGGTACATCTTGGCTCGGTTACCCGATTCGTTCTCTTCGTCCGACTTGAACTCGGTGTCCGGGGGACGGTCGGTCTGACGTAATCGTTTTCATTTGCAGCGCCTAGCACCCCGTCAAACTCCAACGCCACGAATCCGTCGATCCCCGAGCAATTCCGGGACGTGATCAAGATGAACGATTATCTGACGACGGGACGCAGGCAGGAGTTCTGGGAGGAGCCGTTCACGCGACGCGTCATGGACGCGATCAAGAGCAAAGAACTGGAGATGAAGACTGCCGCCGAGATACTCGGCGTCTCATACGGCACCCTCTACGGCAGATATCGCGACAGTTACGGTTGCCTTAAACACCCGTACAGGTAACGGACACGCGCGACGATCGTAAATGCTCGGTAAATCTAAAAAAAAAAAAATAAAAAACCTTTAAAACGGGAACTTTCTTAATAAATTGAAAAAAAAAAAAACCGAGTCGGCACGAGCGCGTGGGAGACGCGAATTTTCACCAAGAATTGGCGAGGAATTTATACTTGTAGAGTGCGGGATTTTTGGTCTGAGCCGGGCCCTGCCGAAGTGCTGGCGAAGCTGCGGAGGAAGGAGATAACGTTGTTTCGCGCCGCCGAAATCCTCAACGTGACCGTCCATACACTGGCGACGTACCTGGCGACGTTGCAGGGTTCGGACAGGGTATTCATAGCCAGCGACGGCCCGGCGCCCGGCACCATCGACGGCAACAACGAGCCGACGGAGAACAGCGATTCGGTGAACGACATCCTGCAGAAGATCAACGCGAACGCCGCGACCGCGGCGACGCTTACGACGACCACGCCGATCAAGCGCGAGGGCGGCGGTTACATCGAGGTGCCGACGGCAGTGCCGAAGGCCGCGACGTCCGTCCTGGAGAACAATCCGGACATCACGATCGTCAAGACCGAGAACATGCGCAAGTACACGAAGGTCTCAAACACGGAGAACAACAACGCGAAATTGATGAGCGGCGGCGCCGTGAGCGAAGTCAGCCAGCAGCAGCAGCAGCAGCAGCAACAACAGAAGCTCGCCGACCCGTTGTCCATGAGCAACGACAACAGCAAACCCTAACTATTCAGACCGTATCTGACACCAGCGAACCCGCGTGCACCACCTACGAGCGCCAGCTACAGATCCGACCTGTGCCCGCGCAGTTTCTATTCCAACGTGTTTACTCGCTTTCTCACGAATTTTCATTTGAAATAGAGAGGCAAGAGAAGAGAACGAAGAAGGCCGCCGACGGTTGGTGCGGAGATATCGTAATCGCCTCGTCGCCGACGTCGCCGCGCTAGGGCGCATCCCGCGTCACGCGGGTTCGTACTCCGAAAGAGTAGCTTTAGACAATCTCGCGCGTAATCGGTCGTTGACGATTAGGAAGGGCCGTGGCTGGCCGTTGGGACGGAGAGGCGGAAACTCCGGCGTACGGCCGACTCAGACCCAGCAAAACGGAAGAAGTGCCGCCGCAAAGCGTGCGAATCGCCGCAAAACGAGCAGAGAGAGAGATAGACGGATGGACGGACGGATAGACATCGAAGAAGGAGGAAGGAAGAGAGAGGAAGAGAAAGTGCGAGAGACCAGAGGGAGAGCGAGGAAATGGAAGATGATGAAGACAAGCGTGCGCTTCGTCGTGCCTTCGAGTCGGTCGCGATTCTCGCCGACGCGACCACGGCCCGCCGGTATTTTCCATTTTTCACGAAGAAGGGTGTTAATGTCGCGCGAAACCCGCGCCCTGGCCCCTCGAGGAGTTTAGTACACCAGCGTTGAAATTTCTCCCGTTTTACTTCACGAATCGGTGTTCGCTTTGATCTACGTCGGTGGCGCGCGCGCGCGTACGCACGCACGCACTCACGCGCGATCCTTGGCCTTCGTGAGGAAAAAGGATTAAGAGCAAGGAAACAGAGGGAAAAGCATATAATAAAAAAAAAAAGTTCAATCGAAGTTCCTTTTGAATAACGATGTAGAGATGTATTATCGCAAAAGAATGCCTAGACTATTTTCTGCCGCATGTGTCTGTATGGTAGCACGTAAAGAGCGACAATATATTCACCACAAGTAGATCCATCATAGTAAGTACACCAGCGGTGTGAGGGGTGACGGTCCTTCGACGTAGATGTTCCTCGTGCGATCGTCGTTAGGATGCATGAGCGCGTTTTCAGTTGGCATTCCGCACGATATATATATATATATATATATATATATATATATATATATATATATATATATATATATATATATATATATATATATATATATATATATATATATATATATATATATATATATATATATATATATATATATATATATATATATATATATATATATATATATATATATATATATATATATATATATATATATATATATATATATATATATATATATATATATATATATATATATATATATATATATATATATATATATATATATATATATATATATATATATATATATATATATATATATATATATATATATATATATATATATATATATATATATATATATATATATATATATATATATATATATATATATATATATATATATATATATATATATATATATATATATATATATATATATATATATATATATATATATATATATATATATATATATATATATATATATATATATATATATATATATATATATATATATATATATATATATATATATATATATATATATATATATATATATATATATATATATATATATATATATATATATATATATATATATATATATATATATATATATATATATATATATATGTATATATACACGAGTGGGAATTTAAATCATAAAAGCGTGTACTATTGGAGAAAGGGCGTCCAATTCGCGCGATGCCGAAAGGGATATACACATACACACGAGAACTGGAGGGGAGTCCTGCCTCACTGAGAATAGCGACGACTTGTATAGATAGTATTCAACCACGACATTTGTATTTAGAAAAGTATTCAAGAGCGCGAGAATTATCGTCACCTCCGTCGGTTTTGCAGAGTGTCCAATAGTAAATCGTTTATGATTTAAAACGGTCGATTTCGATGGAGAGGAAGCCTTAACACGCTAAAAAAAAAAAAATACCGGTCTCTCTGATTCTGTTCACCGATTCGCTCGACGAGATTGATTTCCACGCGTTTTGCTAAGGATGAGGTCGCGTAAGTACCAGGTACCAATGTGCGTTCTTTCCGAGCATACTTCGGTGTGACTAGCATCATATCATGAGGTGTAACTCGAGACTCGCTGTCCCGCACCGGTCGTACCAAAATTGTAAGCATCTTCGGATGCAGCAGTATTATATAATATAAATGGGAACATTTTGAAATACATTCGAGACTTTTTCGTGTTTTTCACCTCCCGAATTTGTAATACAGATACAAAGAAAGCTTCAGGCGCCACCCGGTTTCGCCGAGAAATACCAAGTGTCACTACCGGAAACGCTTCAATACACCCCTTTGGGTATATTTTGACTTGTGAGCGACACGCGAGAGAACATACATTGAACTCGATCTCATCCCTGGTTATCCGATCTTTCGGAGGACGCCGTGTAGAGCGGCTGAGCTCGGTTTTTAAAACGGCCAGGCGCAATTAAGCGAAGGATATTCGCAATTGGCGACGATTTCGCACGTGTCGCACAAGAGAGAAGAGTTCTCGAAGAAAAAAAAAAAGAAAAAAAAACATCGCGACGACTGCCTTTTTTGAGTATTCGGAACGTTTACGGGATTGTCTGTCTGCGCTTAAAATGGTACAATTCTATTTTCTTTCTCTTTTTATACCAGTATGTAACTCTAAACGTAGCGTAGGAACATTTTAGGAACATTAGCTATGTATGCGCGAGGTGTTTCCTTTCTTTTTAAGGGAGAACATTTTTAGTAGCTTTTATTTGAACGATAATCGCCGATTGATATCAAAGATACGACTTGTTTAACGAGACAAATACGAAATCTAAACGTCCATTGTAAATATTGGTGCAATAGCGAAGTATAAAAATTAATATTATTTGGCACGAGAAGAGATTTGTGTCTGTGCGCACTATTTTAAAGGGTGGG
>NW_014554557.1:1039450-1140653 GCF_001313825.1 Dinoponera quadriceps | reverse complement strand
GGGGGGGGGGATGAAGAAGAGGGAGAAACGGTGGGGACTCTTTTACGTCGTGCAATTTTTGGATCCTCGTTGTAAAAATGCAAGGGGAATGATATCGAAGTAGCATTATTGAAAATGCCTTGTTGGTATACCAACACGCGATTCCGTTTAGTTTACTTTATTTTTTATTTTTTTTTTTTTTCCGTAAGCTTTCACACAGGCGCGCGGTGTCTACGTTAAGTTAGATGAACAAGTGAAAAAGCAGACTAACCGCGCGTGCTGTAATATAAATATATACATGTATGCGCGCACGCGCGTGTGTGTGATGCATGTATGTATAAGATCCATATTAGAATAACCGTACTCCATGAGACATTGACTGGAAATGAGTATTCCTGTTCGCTGAAGGTGTGTAAAACTAAGTAAGAACTAATAGTATAGTAGAGGTATATCTCCGATGATATTTTTCGATGATATAAGACTTAGTTGCATTGGAGAGGATTTATTATCGCGGAGGGTACTTGTAAAGTAATCCGAACGAGCGAGCAATCCGAAGTACGCGGGAAGCCGAGACGACGGCTTTCATCTCGTCGTCGAGAAACTTCGGTGTGGACGGGGAAGAGCGGGGAAGACGGCGAATATATCGCGAGACGTGTAAATACGACGGTGTATGATAATAGCATTGGGAGAATACTTCGAGTCGCGCATTCTTTGTACACGAATGCGTAATGTATATGTACCTACTCTCTTTAAACGGACCCCGAAGTCGACTGACTATTAAGGTAAACGAAAAGCGAAGGAAAAAAAAATAACAGAAGAAAAATACAAAAATAAAAGGGAAAAAGCGTAACGTTAAGTGTCGAGATACTCTCGATTATATAAGTGTGAGGCGCACTCAGTGAGACACATGTACACATTCACAAACTCACAATCACATACGCTCACAGACACACCACAGTTGTACGTTGCGGGCTCTACGAGAGAAAGTATTTTCGGCGGACTCGGCCGATGACTTATCCGACGAATGAAGTACTCTCTTTAGTCTACTTTGTATATTTGACGAAATATCATTTTGCCATCGGACGCAAAAAGCGAAGTTTTTCGATTACTTTACGAGTGCTCCGGCTCGATTATTTTTATCATACATATATATATATATAAAATCGTTTTATATTATACGCAGCAACACACGTCGCACGTTTAGAATAATTTTATTATCTCTCAAAACACCGGCAGAAATGAAAGGAAAAGATCTGTTCTCATCATCACTGTTTAATTTAATATTTTCATCAGACTCATTGCGTCTCATATTGAGCTTACGTATTAAGCAAGAGATAGCAACTTCTCTCTTTTTTCTCTTCTATATATATTTTTCTCTTTTTTTTTTCTTTTTAAAGTAAAATAAGACTAAAACATACCAAATGTGAGAAATGTAAGGACAAGTTTTGTTAGATTAGTATCTATCGCATATCAAGGAAGCAGACATACATGCGCTGAAACACTCTGTATTTGCCTACGGCGTCCGGGTAGGTTTATCTGGGACGCGCGAGACCACTTTTACTCTAGCAAGAGTATACGACTAGAAGTATTAATATTTAATAATAATGATCCATACAAATTGTCCCGAATGGATGGTCATGTTTTTGAGAATCCACGTTGAGCCATGGAACAAATGAGAATCATTTCAAATCTTATTGGGAGGATTTTAATTTTTTTTTGTTATTATTTTATTATATTATTATTATTATTATTGTACACACTATATTAGTTCAAGTTTTTTTAAGTTTATTATACGAAGCCAGGGAAGGACCCCTTGATGGAATTTATCTCGACGATATATATATATATATATATTGAGACACATGGATCTTTACATATTTTCTATTTTTACCCAAGATTATATATATTTGTGTATAAATTTTTCCTTTTTTAACAAGAGCGCCCGCGAATTATTGTTAAAGTACAAAAAAACGTATCAGTCTCTCGACTCTGATTCGAGACGCGTGTCGTAGAGCGACGCAGTGTAAGCGCGTGTATGCCAAATCGTACGCTCAAAGACTGATGGCCATTCATTTGGAGGTTCTTGTATCATAAGCACGCATCGTGGGTGCAGCGTTATTGTTACGCGACGGGCGAAAGGGAGAGAGAGAAAGAGAAAGAGAGTGCGAGAGAGGGAGAGCTAGCGGGGTGCGTGATCGCGACTACATTGTGCGACAGGACAAGACTAGCCTATTGGCGAACGATGCCGCGCTTTTAAAACGCGGTCGTCGTACCATGAGACTAAAAAAAAAAAAATCGATATCATAATTAATTGTGTCGTTTGATATAAACGAGTGACGAGTAATAGTATGTATCATCGTTTTATACACAACCTAATTAATATCTTCGTACACTATGTACATTCCTAGTATACACGCTCTTCATTGTCATTACACGTTGCATTACACGCGCATAACGGAAGAAAAAAAAAACGCATGGACCTATTATACATATATAAATATAAATATATATATATATAAAATATACATATAAATATATTTATAATAATTATATATATATAGCTATTCCAAAACGGACCACCGCGACATCGACATTACGGAATGATCATTAAATTAATGCAAGTGAATTCATTGACGACATTACGCGCGCGCACCATCATCATAGTCATTATCATCATCGTCATCGCCAGTGTCATCGACATCATCTCCATCATCATTATCATCATCATCATCGGTGATACGACGTCACACCCGCGTTCGCACGTTTCGTTGGATAATACGCCGGTTACGGAGTGTCTCATGTATAACACGCACGAACAGTCAAACCTGTCGACCTGCCTGAAGTGTTTAAAGACATTTTTAGGGTTTATCACACACTTGAGCGCAATAGAGAGAGAAAATATATGAATATAGTTTTACAAGATGGCTTAGCCAGCCGCCCCCCTTAGTTTTATACCTGAGACACAGAAAAGGCTGAAGCGACTAGACGATAATACTTCAAACTACTTTAACCCTGTGTAAAGTTACATTCTCTCACCGATGAACGATCACTGTACACACCAACACACATGTACAGTCGCAGACACGCAACAGTCACTGAAAACATCGACACACGTACACGCATCTTCACGAGCTCATTTATCCCTAAAGACTTGTACCAATTTTTCTCTTCACTTAGTCCGATATTTCGAAATTAAAGGGCGCGATAACGGACGCGGAGTCGTGAGAAGGGCCGACGTCGCGCTCTTAAAATCGCGGAATGTCGCTTCTTAGCCAAAGTTAGAATTTGCGTTTTTATCTTTAGTATCATTTCTCAACTATCTCCAATTCCTTTCCCTCCCTTCCTTTCTCCTCACCTACCTTTATAACATATACATATATATATATATATATGTGTATATATATATATATATATATATATTTGATACGTTACATCATAATTGCTATTAATTTTAATTATGATTTTTCTGAAGTATAAATATATATATATATTTACCTTTAAAGTAATCGTGGTAATTTTTAGTCTTAGAAGAACAATATATTTAGCGGATAGAGATTAAAATATACATACATAAAAGTGAAATATATATATGTATATTGTGTGTATATATATACACAATATGGATATGTATATATATATATATATATATATATATATTGACGAAGTAATTAATGAGATCGCGATTTAGAAATTGGAGTCGTGCGCATACAATGCCCTGGACGACAACTGGTACATTTGCCGTGAGAATTATTAAGGCTGGGGTATTATAGACGGTGAAGACACACGCATACATGCAAGCAACCTCGACCGATCGAGGGACGCTTTCGCGAAGAATATTCATTGATTGAACAAAAGGAGATCAGTAAGTGTAAATGTTTGTAAACAAATTATGAAACATTATTTGTTCAGTGCCTACATATTTACACAGTAATAATAAAGATGAAGATTAGTGAAATTACCTGACTTGTTTCAGTCACGGATTCTCTCTCTCTCTCTCTCTCTCTCTCTCTCTCTCTCTCTCTCTCTTTCTCTCTCTCTCTTTCTCTTTCTCTTTCTTTCTCTTTCGTCCTTCATCTTTTGCCGTAATATTTGGAAATAAAAGAGAAATAAATTTTTTCTGATTCGACCTTCAGTATTACTATTTGAAAATGTATCATGCATAAAAATTAAAGGAAACATTCTTTAGAATTTCCAGCAATAGATAAAATTCTACGTGTACTGTAATCACGACAAAAATTTTAATAATGAGATCGCTCGCGTTTTATAGCTTAAAGTTTATAGTTTTTAGATATATTTTCGAAATATGAAATTTATTTATTTGTTATAGTGCTTACGTGAATTTTGTTATAGTGCTTACGTGAATTTGTTATAGTGCTTACGTGAATTAAGCGAGATTCGTCGGTGTTAAAATTTTTGTTGGAATTAAGTTGTGTCGCACGAACGAAACTTCATATAAAAATAGCGTTTACACCATTTCAAATTGCAGATCTTTCCCTTTAATTCCCGTACCTGGGAATTTCATCGCGATATTTTTTCACCGAGTTATGCGGGATTGAAGCGAAAACGTCTTTCCAGTTTTGATTGTTCACAGAAAATGAACAAATAATTACACGACTTTCTTTGGCAGATGAAAAGTAGAAACTTCAAGCTGTAAAATGTTTCTTGAATCATTTTATTGTAATTATTTTTGCCTTAATTATACAGCTCGTGGAATTCCGTCTATTTTTCATAATCGAATAGAGTAAATCTCTTTTTCATTAATTTAATTACAAATATATATAGTTTAATAGATGCAGAGTATGAAAGTGTGTCTAACGTGCCGTGAAGTCGTACAAGTTGAAAATAAAAAAGCCTTTGGTCCATTGTTGATTCACACTATTCAAAAATCAAAGTACGCCTGATCCCATCGTTAAGTTACACTACGACTTTGATTTTTCATTAAAATCGTTAGAAATCATAACGGAGACGTTGGAGACTGAGAAAGTTGCAAATAAAGAATTTAATCCTCAAATAACGGATCTAAATTTCGATATGTCACTTAACCAAGATTCGAACCCCATTTAGTTGAGATTTGAACTGCACTCCTAAATTTTACGTTACACCGCTAGATGGTGCCAAAAACTCGTTTCGATGAGAAATCCTCGGCGTACGGCAAGAAGCGACATGGTAGTTAATCAGTTTTCAGTTTCCACGGTAAAGCGGCACGTTGATTGGCTGCCGCGTCGCTTCTTGCCGTGCGACAAGCTCCGCGTTTCGTGTGTAGGAGCCATTATTCCACTCACAATGCGCATGCGTGAAAAGAGGGGGTTCCTAACAACGCACAGCGTATAAGCTACAAGTATCTATATTACACTTGCTCTTCACGTTCAGTCAGTTATTGTCCGCACGCTGAGATAGGAGGTTCGTTGTGTTGGTTAAGTTACGTCTCAATCGCACTCTGCTCCACGTGATAAACGGGATAAATTTGTATATAAATATATATATATATAAATATACACGCATATATATTATATATATACAACCGTGGCCGAAAGTATCGTATTTGCAACTGTAGCCGACTAGGTGAATTAATAACTGGCCACATGGAAATGATGCTCTCATTCGTTATGTTGCCGACCGTACCGGTGTCAAATTCCTTTTTTCCATTCAATCCCAGTCTAGAGGACGAAATGAAGCGACTTTTCGACAACTGTGCCGCTAGCAACGCGAAAGGATTTCAACAAAACGGTGAGTTGTACCACCACGAGCTTCTAAGTACCGTAGTGTTGTATGTAGTATTAACGTATTAACTAACGTAACTACTCATCGTTCGTTTAATTACTTCTGAATAATGCCTTTTATTTGTCGAAGTAATATCGAACGGTGACCAGTGTTCATTGAAACACTAGATGACGCTGATCACAGCGCTTAATTTTTGATTTATGATCCTGACTGATCAGTCTTTCTAGAAACTTCGGGAAAGATTCTTTAACAAAGTTTCTAGAAAGAGTCAAGGTACCCGACACGTGTCCTACCTGGAAACATTCTCGTTACCTTAAGAGTTACGGTTAATAACGTTTAAATCCTACACAAAGTTGGTTTTGAGATTGGAGTTTTTTTTTTTTACTCCGCAACTTCGGGTTTATTGCCGCTTAAGTAATGTAAATGAGTCTGCCACTTCCGATGAAAGCACGTTCGTAAATTTTACGCACGTTTAAATATTTTTGCGTTTGGAAAAGGAAAAAAAAAACAGGTGCCTTTCTATGCCTAAATCGAGACTCGCGTTAATAATAGCGTGTGATATCGGAGGAAGGTGGGCGGGGGAAACTATAATAATTGTATAATAAACTAATGACCTCTCGAAGGTAATCTTTCTCAGTGATCGCCGAGCAGTGGCTTTCCAATAATTTTAATAGGAGATTTATGAGGTTTCGGCTTTCTATTTAAAGAAATGATACGTAGTTCGTTAGAAAGTTATGTAATTCGCACGGTTGCGTTATCTGATGCAATTATGGTGCAACATTTAGGTACATATTTCTTAGCTTTTATCAATAAAAATGCCTTAAATGTGATCTCTCGACCAATTAGGTGGCTCCTACTACGTCACTTTTAGAGGTACACTTTTATCGACAAAAGTGAGTTCAGAATATACGGATTTTGGTTTCAAGCATGCGCACGCATTTTCTTTATTTTAACTTACGTAGTACACATCGTGGGATTGTGAGAAGAGAAATAGAAAACTCGACATTTATAAAGCGTTAATGCGAACGAACATTTTTCGACGCAGTCATTTTCTCAGCAGGGACGTCGATCGGCTTTTGACATTGAGCGCGTCGACGTAAACACGTGTCGCGCGTTCGACTGATCTCGGACGAAAAAGCACACCGCCGGCGTAATCTGCTTTCGCATCTCGCACGTGCGTTTTATGTCGCCGCCGCGACTCCGGGTAAAAAGGGCCGACCGATCGGCCGCGGAGCGAACGGCATATTTTATCAACGACGAAACAAAAGGCGGTCTATTCACGTCGTTGCAAGGATTGTTTATATCGCGCTTAATTTCTTGAGATCCCCGATGAACGTATGAAAGCAACCGGGACGACGACAAAGCTTTCGGCGAAAGTATATCGCGCAGTATATATACATATATATACACTTGTGTAAACCCGTCAGTCCTCAAAACGGCGGTGTGTTTACAAATCATGGCTTATCTGACTCGTGGTCTTTGGTCTCGGTCTGCACTGAGGACGACTTGAGGCTGTGATTTCAGAGCTACAGAAAGCAAAAGATTCTCCTGATTTAACGTTCCCCCCCCCCTTCCTCCCACTTCTTTTAATAAAGACCTCATTTATCGTGTTTAGACGAATTTTCAATATTATACATAGTATTGCGTTTTTGTTATCCTGTATTTCCATTATCATTAATTGTATATCGCACCTTACAAAATGCTAAGCCCCAAGCGAACATAATACAAATTATACGATACATTATCGTGCAATATTATTATTACTTATATGATGTATCATATATTTTCATGATATAATTTATTTATTACTTCGATGTATTCTTTATTTATTTTTTTTTCCTTTAAATTATAACGTAGAAAATAGTGTTATGCTGCGACTCACTAATTATTTAATCGTTGATTATAGTTGAGGATGTAATGGAAGAATTTCGACACAACGGTCGTGATTTCGAGTATTGTCCCGATTTGGATTCAGACGTAACAAAACAGATCACACCTCGACGAAAGAAAAATAAGAAACCTTTACCGACCGAATGTGTTTTTTGCCGAAATAATGGCGAGGAAGAGACATATTACCGGCAGCATTTGTTGAAAGACGTCGACGGTCGAGTTCAGTGTCCTGTTCTAAGGTATGGATTGTGTTCGCACTAATTTCATCTCACATTTCTCCGTAATTATAATAAACTTTCGAGGCAAGACCGAGGATCAAGGATCTCGTTCGCAGATTTATTTCTGTTTGAATATTAGAGAAATCTTCGAAAGAGAATATATAGACTGTATGTCAAAAATTAATTTATACGATACACAAGAGCAATTATCTTCATAAACGAAGATACGATCGAAAAAGAAAACCGAATGTTAAAAGTAGAACGATAAAAACCGCTCTCCTAACGATTTACCTTGTACGGTAGTTATTCTAAATAACTTTCTTGAATGGACGCTTATAAGTGGAGAAACGAAAGGGAGGATATCTATATATTTGTTTTATGTCCTACACTCGGCTCTCCAAATGTATTCCTATAAATAGTCTTTTATGATGTTTGACGGTGCTTGAACGTTCTCGGCGAAAAACAGTTTTCCCGGAATACGATACTCCGTATCTTGTTACGTCGAGCGTTCGCATACTTCATCGAAATGTGAAATAAAAGATTTTTGGTACTTGACAGGGCTTACACATGCCCGATCTGCGGCGCATGCGGTGATATGGCGCACACCGTCAAATACTGCCCGAAGGGACCTTACAACCCTAATTCTATAAGCACGGCGAACGCTTTCAAACTCCTGAGGAATTCAATGGGCAAGCGACGTGGCAAGTAAGTGGATGCACAACGTGTTGTTTACAGGCGGACTGTGTTCTCGTTCCAAGAAGTGCGAGTACGATCCGTGTTTAGACATTTCCTAATTTTATTAACTAACTGGTCAGATAGCAGAATTGTATAAAGGTCCTAATTGTAAGGTACAAATTGTGTCAAATTGGAAGATACAGATTGTGCCCAAAAGAGAAATAATCTTTTTACCTTTGATTTGTGGCGAAATAAAACATGAAGCAGTACAACAAAATTTTTTCTCTAATTTACTTTGTGTTTGTAATATATTGTCTTTTTTTTTTAATGATTATAAATATCGACAAATCGAATAATAAAAAATCGAATAAATATCTAATTTGGATTGCTGGGTTTAGGAAACTTGGAAAATCGAACTTTTTTCTCTTCGCTGCATAGTCCTATCGTTCTCTCTTTCTTGTTACCTTAATAAGTAAGTAAATAAATAAACTTTTTCTCAGGAAAGAATAACGAGTTCTCCAATCGATCCGAGCCGTATAAACACGCTGGAAAGACTCGATTCGCATGCACCAATGGGAACAACTGGACACTGGTTCGTCGTAAAATCTAGGATATTCGCGTACAATAATACGTTTTTGTACTTATTTAACTCTTACGCCTATTCGTATACGCTGACAATACTTGGTGCAATCTTACATTTTCGCTCGCATGTGCCGCGCAACGTTTCGAAACGGAAAAACCAAGTTTGACTTTGCAATTCATTTTGTATGGTTCATGCTACTCCCCCCGCGTTCTCCCATAGCGCGGTAGAAATCGCGCTGATGAAAGTGAAATTCGATTTAGAAAGAACAGTTTAAGCGCACTTTAAGTCGCGCGATTAAATCGGACGAAATGATTCAGTGCGCCTGCGTTGCTTGCGTTGACTGTATTGTAACAATGATGAGAACATTTTTATTATATATATATATATATATATATGTGTGTGTATGTGTGTATATATATATATATATATATATATATATATATATATATATATATATATATATATATATATATATATATATATAGTGTGTGTGTGTGTATATATATATGTATGTATGTGTATATATATATATATCTGATTAATAAGGTTACTCCATTTTGAGTGCAATTCAGTTACTTTATGCTCGTTTTATCGCATCATGATTTGAATCTATAATCGACGATTAACACTCTTTTGACAGGATTGATCAATCGTATTGACCAGTTTCAACTAATTGGCCAATACGATTGGTCAATTCCGTTGAGTAAATCATAAGTTAGATTTAAATCGTGATGGTTGAAAAAAACATTAGGAAGACAAAGCGATTAAGCTCGCGGGGAGGGATCTTAAAGAATTCGAGCGAATTGATTGCGCGATGTGTTGTAAACGGGCGATAGTTTCGTTAAGATATTTGATATCTTTTTACGAAAAGCTGAACATTTCTGAAATAATGCTAAGAATAGGCGCTTACGATATATTTAATTTCTTAAGCCGGAGGTCACTAAGAAGCTGTATCTCAAAGATTCTCGATATGTTTATTTATATCTTGACGAGTTAAAAAAGAACGCATATGGGTTTTGGTGCCATTTTCTCCTCACGTGTGCCAATAAGTGCATCGGCATGAAGAACGCGCGAGTTTCCTTGAATCCAGATATATCGACGCTTGACACATTTAAACTTTCAAGAATATGATACTTTTGACCGTATGTTACATTTAATTGTGATTTACTAAGAAACAGATATTTCTTTGCTTTGGTATGCCGACAGTTTGACCTGGAAGTCGTATATATTCGGAGAAAAATCGTGTACATATAATTTATTCTCTACATGCCCACCAGATAGAGAAAATCGCGTTTCTTAATTTGCCTTGACTTCGGAATGCAACAATAATGACCTTAGACTAAGAGGGAGAGAGTGTAGAACTTTACCTAGACATTTCTATAATTAGCAGTATTACAGCATATCCTATATTTTCCAGTTGGAAATTTATTTCGTAGTATATATACATATATAAAAGAGTTGATACCATTCGCGTCCATTTAAGTACATGTGCGAATCATTTTAATTTATTTCCTCCTTTTTTCTTTTTTATTTATTTTTCACCATGACGTTCGGCGGAACGTTTCGACGATCAAACAATTTATCCACCTCGATATTGCATCTTATTTCGCAAATGTTAGCTAGTGATACTACTAATTTTTCAGATTTACTTTTTGCGCTGCCCGTTTCCTTTCAATCGCGCTGTTGGCGAGTTACTTTGATGGCAATAATACGTGCCTTATATGAAATGTTCGGTTTTAAAATTTTGTGATATTACACGATGCGCATTTCTCATCCGCAGATTTTTAAGACGAGCTTTGAAATCCATATTTTGTTTGTAGCCAAAAAGGAAGCATATCGACCGTTGTCGAACGTCCCTCAGACTAGTAGCGAGAGAATGATAATCGTTTGATTGAACGTTCTCGTTGAATGAAAGTTAGTTGAACATGATGTTCGCGAGATTGTGTAAATTTTGTATGTGCTTACAATTATTCTAATGTTAGTTTCTGTTTGTACAAGCGTGTCCTCGTCGTGAAAAAAATTTTGTGCCTTCTATAATCACACAAATCTGTAACAATATCTCAAATGATCGTACTTCATCGAAGATTTTACACATGTCTAAGTATATTTCCGAAATCATTTTTATTCCAGTACATCTCCATTAATGCGAAACGGACGGTTTTCAAACTCGCGTATTGTACATATTGGCATGTTCGGAGAACATCGGACACGACGTGTAGTTGAGCTGTGCCTGTCAGCCTTACCGCGATTCGGTCAAGGTCGTCGAAACAATAGCATCTGAGCCCGCGTCCGTGTTTATTACATCGTTGACTCTCGTTTCGCGAATTCGACAGTTCGCGGAAAGCGAACGCCTGTTTTCAGTCCGCGCTTCTTTTCGACGTTCTCCCAATATTCGCGACAGGACACGTTTTTCTTTCGTCTTTAATACACTGTAGACTCGATTGACGAACGGTTCGACCAAGTTAACTTTCTGCCAAGTTTGGAACGCATCAAACAGTCATAATTGCGAGCCATTGCTTACGAGCTTGTAAGGCGTTATGACAAGAACTTAACTGACAATTTATGATGTAGATATTGTTTCTTTATTATACTTTTATCAGGGAGATAAAAATGTAATAAAGACACCAACATTTTTTTTTTCTTTTGAATCCTCCATTACAGGTGTTGTTTCGAATATCGTCACTTATGATCCGTCGTAACGGATTACTACGGAAACTCGTGAGCGATGGTTTGCAATCGAGACCATTTGATGCTCTCTCAACTTGATCAGAAAAAAAGTGTTCCAACAGTTTTGCAAACGAGTGTACGAAGACCTCGAGTACAAAGAACATTGTATTAGTTGACTGTGAAGCGTAAACAGATCAATCTATTTTTGTATATTTTTGTTTTTAAAAGATATGTCAAGTTACCGCACTGTACACTTATAAAAAAAAAATATAATGTTTCTAGTTGTTGTTCTAAGAAGTTTATCGAAGTACATATGTAAGAACCACAAATTTTGTTGAGAAAGCGTGACGTTTACTTTTCTCTTTTTTTTTTCTTTTTTTTTTTTTTAATGAAGCTTTATGGTGTGCCGAAGTGGGTGATCAACCAGAAGTTTTGTCAGAAGTGTTTGAGTTACTGTTACAGATGAGAATTAGTACTGGTAAAGATTAAATGGAAGAGGCCTTTTATTTTTCGTTACTCATTTATAGTATCAAGATGTAAAACAACCAAATAAGCTAAATATAAGTTAATTTAATTCGGTGCTGTACGCCGCCAGTTTAATTTCTTATGAAATAAGAATTGTGGATACTTGAATCAAAACGAGAATAGTCAATATACTTAGATATCTTTAAAATTTACTCTTGTACTATTTATAGGTTACATCACGAGTAGTTAGTGTTAGTCTTTGAAACATTTCGATCCTCGAAAGAATTAAAAGTCAATTTTTTTACCGGTTTTAATAGCAGTAAAGATAGTTTCGTTCGTATAATTGTACAATTGATTATCGTAAGGATAATTTTGATATAATTATATTAGAGTGGTTGCATATGTTTAGTTTATCTAGCTCATCTCATATTTTTATATAATTCTACGGCCAATTTTAGACGATTTACTGCTTGGTGATGGTATTTAAGGCGCAGAATTATGAGAATAGCAAAAGATCTGTATTTATAAGAAAATATTTGAGGAGTCAGTATTGCAGTTTTAAAGACGTGCACATATCTATATACGACTAGAAGTCCTCAAATATTCTTTTGTATCACGCAATTTACGAAATGACATTTTATTCAAAATTCGTCTAATGTCGTCTTCCGTAGTATCACACTGATAAGAATTTAATCGGTCAATGTATCATCTGATACAGAATGGCGGATTTCCGGGAATTGAAATGTTTGAAAGATTTCTTAAGAGATGGAAAAAAGCAAGGGAAGCAAGAAAATTGATATAAATATATATATAAAATATTAAGATATTACGAAGGATTGTGTACAGTAAATATTTCTAATTTTGTATCGTCATTTTTGAGATGTTATGTAGTACGTAAGAATATTGCGAGTTCCTGTTACGAAATGTTATAATTAATGGTAACGTGCTAAATTAAATTTCTATGATGTTATCAAAGTGACACATAGACATGTAGTGTTTCTACGTGCATTCTTACTATATAGTTACTCGAAAACGACGAAGATTGATATAATACGTGATATATAAATAAATTAGATTTCCAAGACGTAACATTTATAATGATGCGAGTATACGTTCTCACATTAATAAGAAGCCGCGTTTCGTGCTTGAATCGCACACGTAGCCAAAGTTTAGAATTTCGCCGTTCCTACGACGCCCGTCGTAATATATATCGCATGATTCATAATGTAACGCGAGGTGACGTTATGGTAATGCGAAACCGCCGAGTCACATTCTGAAAGAGCAGCAGGTGATAACTATTGTAGTCTCACGTAAGAACATTACATACACATTGCAATTGCATATACATAGACAAGAATTTGGAAAAAAAAGTCCGTAGCAAGCGAATCTCATTCCGACACACGTCTAATGATCTAACGTTCAGTTTGCACATTTTACGAAATTGTACAAATATTTATTTTGCCGTAATTAGCCTTCGAGTACCGTCGAGGCTTGCTCGCTTGCGCGACCTCGTTCGCGGGCCCGTTAAATCCAATCGATTTAATTTTACGCAGGACAAACGCTGTTTTGTAAATTCAGAATACAAGTTTGGTAGCTCGTGTCGATCAAACACTTCGGATTTTTATTTTGTTATAAATCCGCTTATTCGGAATTAATCTTGTGCACTCTGGACGTATCTTCCTCGTACACTTTTACATTTTAAGATTACACATTCTGATTCAGCCATAATAATAATAATCATAATCATCTCGCTGTTTCAATTTTTTGTATCAACTAATTAAGTGCTATTAACGATATTAATATATCACGTTATTTAAATGTACGCAAAAAATGTATTATGTTCAATAATGATTAATAGAAGAAATGTCTGCATTCCCATTGGGCATTTTATTTACCTGTACGCACATGCAAGTCGTTTTCAAGGGGAGTTCCATTCGATAGCGGTGTGTTATCCGAGACAACGCTGAATTTATCAACAATCTGCACGTAACACTTTCTGCTCCGGTACACGGGTCGGCAATAAATCGTTAAATATTGCGTGACTAGATATTTCACGGAATCTGTGCTTTCTGCATAATGTATACATAGGAAAAAACCGATCTGATGTTTCACTCGGCGACGACCTATTTTTACGCGAGTTTTTGCTATTTTCCAACCAGTACAGAAATCGGAACAATTTTGCCTGTTCCCACAAGCGAACCCTCCGCATACTATCAGGATTCATTAGACTTGATTGAGTTCTTTTCTGAGACGTTACATTATTGATTGATATTTTATGAATTATTTATTCTCAGAACTCTTTCCTGAAGAATAGAGAGAAAATATTGTTTTCTTTTAAAGAGAATAGAAGAAACATTCTCTATATCTTGCAATTTACGATACTAAAAGTTGATGTATATTAACAAATGTTAAGCGAATTGTTACATAAACTGTTATTAGCACTATCAACGATGAAGTGGTACGTGTTTCTATTGTCTAATTCAGAGAGTTATCCAATGTCAACCCGATGATATATGTGCGTAAAAATGTTTAGTGATTATCACCTCTGATGCGACAGCTGCCGTGTAAGTAGGTCGCTCTTTGTATTTGACCACTTGAATGAATAGTCGGTTCGCGTTGTGATGTAGCAATTTTATTTAAATACAAAATTAATATTTGATCGTATAGAAAGGAGTTGTAAGATGAATAATTATTTATAGTATATATATATATGTACCTAATCTGAATTTGATGCGTCTATAACTGTAACATATTGAAAGTACGTATAATATTGCGATATATTACAATCAGTTTCACCTGCCGTATATGAAATTATGAATGTACTATTGTATATTATAAGAAGTCCGGCAACTTGCGCCGCCTCTTTACCTCGCTTTTAAACACACGTCGGTACGAAGAGCGCGACACGTTACTATTGTATTACGTTACCTTCGAAAAATTGGTCACTGTAACAAAGGATACGCTATTAGCCTCGTATCTGGATCTCTTTCCTCGTAAACAGGGGAACACCGGCACATCCTGCGTACATAAACGTGCGCTCGTGCTAAAAATCGCTCAATAGACCTGCGAGCCGTCAGATAATAACGACTGGTCATGCCGCTGCGGTTATTCGTGCTGCTTAACGTCGCCGTCGCGTTGACGCTCGCCGTCGCGTTTTCGGAAAGCGCGTACCGCGGCGATCGGATCGAGAGACCGACTCGACAAGAAAATCGCCCGCGAGATGTGACGTCTCTCGTCAGGTCGCCGTCTCTGTTCTTCTTGCATCTGCTCAAGCACAAGCTGCAGATTCAGAAGCTGGAGAAGATCACGACAACCACCATGTCCACCGCACCCACCATGCCCACCGCACCCACCATGCCCACCGCACCCACCATGCCCACCGCACCTACCATGCCCACCGCACCCACCATGACCAGCAGGCCCTGCATCTGCGTGCCGTTTTACCTGTGCAACGCTAATCAGACCATCATCACCGACGGCATGGGGGTGATCGATGTCCGGTGAGTTGGTCGACCGTTAAAATTTAATGATTGATCCGCATTCCGAGTCCGAATGTGAGCTCCGCGCTCGGTTCGTTGATCGACGTCGACGGGGTCAGTTTTCCAGGATGTCTTGCAATGTGCGTGACAAAAAGGAACAAACGCGTTTTGGTTGAAGGGAACCGAACTTCGAACTCCCGTAAAATTAGCTAAATTCACTCGATTTCTAACTAATCTAATCTCTCGAATTAAATTGTATCATAGAGACAGCGAATTTTTACCTGTGAGAGCTTCTTTCTTTTTTCCTGTGTTGTTATGAAATTTCAACCGATACTTTCTTTTCGTGTACAATTAATAACGACGGTCCCGTTGCAGTTCCCGGATATGCCCCGGAGCATTCGACGTCTGTTGTTACCTGCCGAATATCATGAATATCACGACGCCGACGACAACAACGACAACGAGAGGTCCCACCACTCCTACCACCACCACTACGACCACAATGCGGCCGACCGGGCCTCCGAATCTGAATTGCATCTGCGTGCAGATATCGCTGTGCGATCCCAGCGGAATAGTCACCATTTCCGGGGAGGGTGTAATAGACCCACGATTCGGCCTGTGCCCCGGCATCGGCCAGGTCTGCTGCAGGATACTGGCGACCACGACGCAACCACCTTCGACCTCGATGACTGCCGCACCCACGACGACGACCACCACCCCCACTTTACCGCCCGGACACATCCAGTTCTGCTTCGTGTGCGGCAACACCATTCAGTGCATCACCTGCGGAATCTTCGTCGGTAGCGGCGCGATAGACCCCAGGTTCCCCCTGTCGCAGACCGACCTCTGCTCGAGGAGCTTAACGAGCGAACCACTTTGCCCGAACGCCGGCTCGTCCAGCGTGGAAGTCCTGGGCCCGCTGAAGAACTCGGGCACAGGGCAGGCCTGCTACTGCGTCAGGACCTGGATGTGCTCGGAGGACAACGTGGTCAGCCCCGACGGCCTGGGTATAATCGACCCAAGGTTCACCTCGTGCCCGTCCGCGGACCAGGTGTGCTGTCGCTCCACGGGGATCGATTTTCAGATCCTTCGCAGCGGCGAAACCTTCCTGTCGTCGCCCGAGCGCTTCGTCGCGAACGGTGCGCCCAACCAGCTCTCGCAGACGATCTGCGGCGTACGGGACACCAGTTACGCGCCCTGTAAGTGCGATTCGACGATTCGAAGCTGCTGCAGCCGCGTCGGGGATAAGCGTTGTTCTTGGCTCGAGACGTTGTTGTACAATAAATTATATATCGGATATCGGAACCCGATGAGAGAATTCTTTTTTCGACAACGAGTTCTCTCGTCGGTGCTGCATTCGTTCGGATTCGAATCGGTATTCTGGGTAACAAGTACCCGAAGAATATTGACCTATTTTGTAGGTCAGCGAGTGTCTTCGGGCACAGCCTATGCGCTGCCTGAGATAAGGGGAGATTTTTCTTCCTCCTCTTCTTTTTGACAATTTTACTCTTCCTATGCATTCTAAGTCTTTCGTGTACCAAAGGATATCTCTCCCGTTGCTGAACGCTAAATTCCGAGCACCCGGCAGCGACGTACGATTTATTGTATAACCGGCTTAAGCCGAGAGTAAACCTTAGCTATTCGCGTTTGGGTCTCTCCCGAAGGGAACTCGAAGCCGGTACCGTCTGGTCGGAGTACAAACTGCAGCCGATGCTATCCGATTTAAGCCTCTGCAGAGACCGACTCCGAGATTCTCACGTCGCACCTCGTTCGAATAATCCCGATAACAGCCGTCGATTCCCACAGTGCGGTCTTTCCCCGCCGACTCCGAGAAGACCTACTTCGCCGAGTTCCCGTGGATGGTTGCGCTTCTGACCAAATCCGCGAGCGAGCCTCCCGCCTTCCAGTGCGGCGCCTCGATGATCAACCACAGGGCGGTCCTCACTGCCGCGCATTGCGTTGTAAAGTACGTATAAAGACTGAAAACGCGGAGTTCCCTCTCCGGCGCGCGCGGTACCGAGTTCGAGAGAAAAGAAGGGAGGAAGGATCAGCAGCTCCTCTCTCTGTCTGAATCTTCCGCAGTCAGAAACCTGAGAATCTAGTGGCGCGGTTCGGTCAGTGGAACCCAAGCGACAACGCTCCACCGCTGCCTGCTCAGGAAGCGAATATCCTCGAGATAATCACGCATCCCACCTACTACAGCGGCGGACTCTTCCACGACGTAGCTGTCCTCGTCCTGGAGGAAGCGGTCGTTTACAGAGCGAACGTCCTGCCGATTTGTCTGCCCGAACAAGGTATGGTCTTCGCGGCCGGCACCAGGTGCTACGGAACAGGATGGGGTGGCGGTTCCCCCGGTGAGTCCTCCGTCGAACCTTCCTCGTATAGTTTCAAAGTTTCGAGGGGAAAACAAAGCCGTCTTTCCCCCTACTTTTCAGGAGTTGAAGGGAAATACCAAGCGGAATTGCGGCAAGTCGGCGTGCCCATCGTCGATCGCACCGAGTGCCAGACGCGTTTGCGAAGCACGAAGTTGGGCCAATACTTCCAGCTGCACGGATCGTTCATCTGCGCGGGAGGTGAAGCGAATAGAGACACGTGTCGCGGCGATGGCGGCGGACCTTTGGCCTGCCAGACTGCTACGGGGCGATTCTTCCAGGTATAAGTCGGATTATATATTGTTATTCGTAATATTATTACATGAAGGACGATACCAGGTAGCTTTGATGAATCAACGTCCGTTTCAGGCTGGCATCGTGTCGTGGGGCATCGGTTGTGGCGCCTCTGATGTGCCCGCGGTCTACGCCAGCGTGTCGCAGCACCGTCAATGGATAGACAAGCAGCTCGCGACTTACGGGGTGCAGTGATGTAATAACTCTGCATAATGTTATTCTTAATTCAACTACTGCCATGTGTGTCTTGTGCAATATCGCTTGCGTAAATTATTTACCATGTATATGTATGAAGTGATGATTATATATATGATAAGAATAAAATATTCGAATAAAACCGCTCCTTATTTAGTGAAATATTTGGACCGTGCAATAGATAATAGCGTTGTAATCGCCTTCCGGCATTATCCGATCGTTCTTCTTCTTTTACCCTTCTCCAACGATTTCATAATCGCATAATAAAATTTATCGCAGTATGATAATGCGCGCTGGAAAGGTTCGAAGGCCAGATACATCGTTGTTCTATTTACCAGAGTGAATACTTTGTACATATTCCCACGAATAAATATTACGGACAGTTATTCTTTTTTTTATCATATTTAATTTATTTCATTGTTGGAAGGAATATGAATGAAATGGGAAAGGAGTTTTAGTTATATATCAATTTTTGTTCATACGTCGATTATATTTACATGGAAAAAGTATGAATTCTCTCTCGGCGTTAATACCTGCCTTTATTTTCACAACCTGGCGTGATTTCATCGCGAATTAATGACGACCGCGATACGGCAATAGGAACGATATTGCGACACCATTTGTCACGGTTATGATCGATCAATATGTACTTAAATTATTGATAGCCTGTTATCGACTTTATATTCCGGCGCACGGAGTAACGCCTTGTCGTAGGGCGTGAATTGAATACTTTCTGCATCCAGCAAAGATGTAACCAAGAGGGAAACATATTAAGTCATAGCGATATTTAATAAAAAAATTGTATATTACTATTTAGCCTATTATTTAGTTATTTAAATTATAAAGAAGCAAAAAGTATTTAACACGCGATAAATTAGAAAAGAAAAGAAAATTATTAACAATTATATGAAATTTAGTGTGAATATCTGTGGTTCATTAAAAGAAAAAGAAAATGGAGACCAAACTTGTGTTAAATTCTCGTCTCTCCAGACATCTCTTCCAGTAGCCGTGATCGTCTAGTGGTTAGGACCCTACGTTGTGGCCGTAGTAACCCAGGTTCGAATCCTGGTCACGGCAATGTGAAAGCACATTGTCACGGTGGGAGATTTTTTTTTCTACCGTATTATTTTTTCTTAGCTATAATACGCGTAGATTCGAATATTTTTAATACTTTTTTAATTAAAAAATTGTTGTCATTCAGTATATACAAATTCATCAACATGTTTCGTTTCGGATCGTTTATACGCAACTTTCACATCGTGTGTACCGAAAATGTTATACAGCGTGCAGCTTAATGATAAATATATTATAATTATTTGGTTTATGATTTTTTTATAAATCGAACGGTTATTTATTATGAAAATTCAATGTTGAAGATATAAAATGCGCGATGGAACAAAACATAATTTATTTCAAAATTTAAAAAATTGAAAAATAATAAACAAGATATTGTAAAATAAAATAGAATATACTTAAAAAATTATAGTTTATTATGAAACAAACGAAATATAACTTTTTGGAACATTTTGCATTTATAATCGAATGGTGCGATATATTTGATTGAAACAATCTAAACATAAGTATAGCTTGTTGGGCCGATTCTTACAAAATATTGTTACCTGTTTTGTTTTAAATTTAGCATTTTCGATACCCAAGTTTCTGACATTTTTTTCTAACATTTTTCTAATATTCACACGGCAATACCATGTATCGAAATTGGCTCATAGCTCATAGCTCATAGCTTTAAAAGTGCTCCAAACATGATAAAAGAGTACGAATGAGTGATAAGACAAATTATTTTAATGTATTTTATCTCTTAATGACAAAAATATCGCTCGACGTGAAGATGTCGAGGTCAGCACGTGGAGAAAACGGCACACATAGTACAGAACATATTAAACTTGTAGATTTTGCTAAAGTAATCGCACGCAAATAGTGAACAATGTTATTTCATCGACAATTAAATTTGATAAAATTTTATATATGTATATATATGTATATGGAAGTTCTATTCTAGGATTTTATACATATTTTCGTTACAAATTTCTTTTTGTATAGACTCGGAAGATTTATCCTAATATGAGCCTTAAGATCATTTCCGCAAAAGACTAATTCCATCAGTGAGCAATGCGTCAACGTCACGAAATCAAATTGCGCGCTTCAAATATATTGGAATGTAGATATGCGTTTATACGAAAGAGAGCCGGCATAAAACAACATTATTAACATTTTGATGTGAAGATAATTGTCTAATTAAGTTACGTACGGCGTATTCATGACTTCCTGTTAAAGATTAATAGCGATTACTCTCTCACATAATTATGTGAAAAATGGAAAAATTGTGCAAATAAAAGAACTTGTTTCGCGCGTTGTTACGAAATATTCTTGTGTATGTATATATTAGTTTAAAAATTCTTTTACTCAAAGATACTTAATCTGTACTTTTAAATAATCTCTCTCAAGAAGATTCTATAGTGTGCAAAAATGATAGTTCCAAATGAATATGTTCAACCAATTTTATTGGCGAGGATAAATTTTACTGGAAAGATATTTATTGGCGAGATATTGGTTTTTATTCAGATCGTATTTAAAAAGAAGAAGAAAGATACGAATGAAAAGAAATAAAAAGGATTATATTACCAACGGCAAAACCAGTTTCTCCTTCCGAAGATTTAGACGTTCCTAACCTTGTGAAATAAATCTCGATTATTTTTCTGTAAGATGCTGCGTTCGACGCGAGCGAAATGATAAAATAGCGTAATTCGTGCTTTTCGCGTTCGATGAAATGGTAATTGCTATTTCCGATTAGACAGCGCTGAATGGAAACGCTATTGCAACACCTGTGGACAATACCTGTCGACCGATTATACGTCACCTGAATTACGTGCAGCGTTGAAGCATAACAATCTCAACAATCTTCCTGTATCGACGTGCGTCATCAATGACTATTAAGTGAAGCACGCGACAATGTCTTAGTCGACTGACCTATTTTCATTTTATTATATAGTTATACATTTTTATACATTTTTTCTTTTATGCATTTATGCATTTTTTCTTTTAACGAGATATCGAACAAATCGATTGTCCTTCGACGGACTTTTAATATTGCAATACACACAGTGTATATTTATATTTTTTTAATTAAAATTGCGCATCACATGGTATTGGGTCAGTCAAAAAAGTCAGTTCGATTTGTAAACAAATTTTGCCTCAATGAAAACAAATTATTCATTAATTCAATAATAATTGTTGTTCTTCAACGATTTTCTGCCAATATTCTGGAACTATTATTCCCTGTATTATATGTACATAACGACATTTATTGAAAATCGAATTAAACCTTTTGTCTGAAACCTGATGTAATGTTTTATTTAAAATATTCTCATGTAAAATTAAAAATTCCAGATATAAGCGCTTACTATAAGTTCTCTTGTCCAGTGAAGATTCCAACTGAGTTACAGCAGATGAGTAATATAATAAGTAAAAATGTGTCATAAATCACACGACATTAATATTAATGACGCGTCACTTGGGCTTTGATTCTATAATCCATTTGTATTATAGTTTTATTTTTATATCTCTACTATCCTCTCCCTCCCAGGAGAAATAAAACGAAGCCTGTTGGCAGACAGGCACAAGTTAATATATACGCTAGGTGTGATGATGCAAATCATTTATATATAGATTATGTAAATTTCATTGACCCCCGATCAATTTCTTTGTAGTCTTAAATTAATATGATGTAACATCTCCTCTCTCTTTCTCTCGTCCCAGTGAAAATGAGAATCACGGCGAAATATCACGGCGAACGGGCTGTCGTAAGAATGCTCACATGTCTGGACATTATCATCTTGACCTTAACACCAAAAATCATTACGTACTGGTCGTGATGAATGTATGCGAGTCGCGTTAAATAACGTCGCAATCATTCGTCGAGAACTCTTAAACGATTCCCAATGTTCAGTTCATAGAATCGGGTTGCTTCATGGAACAAAAAGAACGATCGGATCCATGGAACTTCGCTTGGCCGAACAAGATTAGTTGAAACGAATGCCGATGAATGGATCGGTCAAATTCTCTTCACGAATTTCTGTTTACTTATTCATTCATCGGCAATTATCGCTGAATTGCTCTCACGTCACAGTCACGTCACGGTGTCGACTTTCGTAAAAAGGAAAGAGTCGATCGTTTGTGAGTCTCGGGGAATTCCCTGTCACCTGGAGAACGGGGCCGCCTGAAAGGGTTCGCCTGGCCCGGAGCCAATCGGGACAGCGGATATTCAAGAGGAAACGGGGAAGGTGAAGTTGGTACGTCACAGGAACGGAGACCGTGCGTGTTGTACCTTCCATTGGAACTTCTGGAAAACCCGGAGCCAATGCATGGACGAGAAATGCCGGTTCTCCAAGTCTCTACTCGGTGTGGTAACGATTTAATCGACATCTCGAGAAGGTGGGGGAGCTCGTGATAAATGCTCGGAGTAGGGATCCTATAGATGTACAGAGGAATCCGCTCACGGTTCACCGCTCAGGATCACATTAGACGCGCGTCACCGCTCCAAGTGGAAGGTGCTCGTCGTGCGGTGTCCTTAGTGTCCTCCGTCTCTCTGGTGAGTTCCACTTCGGATTCCGTGCTGGAATCGCAGATTCATTCGGGTATCGGCGAGCTTCGTAGGTACTCGATAATAATACAATATCGACTACTGAATACGCTGTCAAAGTTCTCAACGTCACGTCGTGTGAGACATTAAACAGTGTGATTTTATGAATTATTTTCTACTTTGTGAGATTTTTCCGCTAACGTCTTACGATAGGAAACATTTCTGATTTCTTTGGCGGTTCGCGTGGCACGGGTTATTCGAAGTTAGCAGTCAATACCGGCTGGCTGAATTCAGACTGACGATACTGGTTTGCGATAACGTCACCCGACGGAAGGTCGATGCCGGGCAATTTCGGATGAATCTGACATCTTACGATCGAGACGGTTATATAACGTGCCAGCATACTATCGACGGAACTTACGCGGCAGAACGGTTAAACGGTCGGATGGAATTGCGAACTATCATGTATTTTCATTTAAACGTTCAGGAGTATCGGAGTATGATTATGTATGCATAGATAAATTTTAGAAAATAGTTCCATTCGATGACACATGCTCGCTTGCACCTTTATTGCCGAAGAGTCTTGGAGATAATACTAATTGCGCGAGGAAATCCTCGAGCATATCCTGGGTAATTGTGCAGTTGAATTGTCGCAATCCACGTATATCGCACACTTTTAAGGCAGTTCGCCGTAGAATGCCGGATTTTCAGTAATATAATTCATATTAATCATTTCGTAAGTTTATTATTATTTGTTGAAAGAAATTTTTCGTATAACTTTATTGAATCATCTAAGTAACAAATGTTAATTTTGAGCGAAATTAAAACAAATATATACACAATATTACATACACGGAGATAATATTTATTTCTTATTTGTCTTATTAATGCTTTATTTATACGTCAGTTGAGCTAATAAAGGTGTTTACATAATAAAAAGTAGTATATAAATATTTAAATACGTATATATTTACATACTCATAACGCAGGCGTTACTATAAATTTCCTATAGTTGTATCTCCGAAACGAAATGTTAAAAATTCTGAAATTTTTCTATAATATCCTTATTAGTTTTTAATATCACAGCAGTTTTTCATTGAAAATAGAAGGTTAAAAATGAGACATTAATCTCAAGGAACACTTATATAACTTAAAAAAAGTATATATATAAGTTATATAAAACTTGGTGGAAGAAAAAGCAGAAGAGAACTAATGTAAGCTAGTACGGCCAATTCAGCGAAAAAGAACAGATCTATTAAACACGGCAAACAATTTCTGACGTCGTTATTTCCTCACGGATTTCCAGATAAAAATTCCTATTTTTTTCTACAAGTCGCGGTTATCGCGGATTTAATTGCTATTATTATGACATCATGCACGCTACTACGTTTTACATTCCTAATGTGTATCTCGTATTCCGATAAACCAGGGGAACCCCGAGCGGCAGGAAAATTATTATCGAGATAATACGAGCATGAAGTTCTAATTTACCATTCCATCTCATGGTTATTACAACTTCGGAATCTAATCTCTCTTTCTTTTCGAGGAAGCAACGAGGAAATAACGAGCAACAATATTTGCGAATATTATTATTGCAGATTTTCGTCAGACTCGCGGGCTGATATTTCGTGGGACCCGACGAATATTTTTTTCTATGCGGCGCCTCATGCACCGTCATCGACATTATTCTCTCAATAACAGCGGGATCGTCGAAGCGAATGAATTATTGTCTCTCACGCCGCAACGTTCGCTCACAAATACAAGCGAATGAAGGCTTCGCCGGTTACTGAATCCTAGCCAGCAGTTGTTCTCGGCGCGATCCTCCAATCATCGCTATATATAGTCTCGAAAAAGAAAATACCTGTCGTCTCGTCAGCGGGAGGACGCGTTCAGCAAGGTTTCTCGGCTCGCACGTCGTTAGCGGCCGTAAGACCGTTCCAACGAGCGAGCAAGCGACGATCGTCCTCGTGACATTGCTTTGTATACGTGTAATTACGGCTCCTCTCGTTCACCTCGTAGGCATACTAGAATCATCGGATCCGTGACCATGTGGCGACTGGTTTCCACGTTGGCCTTGCTCGGCCTGGGCTTGGCGATGCCGCAGCAACAGAACTCAGGCGACTTAAACAGCCTCGTTAACCAAGCTTTCGGTAGCAGCTCGACAACCCCGCAGTCGGTGCCTCAGATCGGCGGCGACCTCGACAGCTTCATCAAGGACGTTTTCGGGAACGTTACCCCTCCCGCCACTACCACCTCCAGCGGGCTGATCCTTGGCAAGGACAATAAGCAGTCCCCGAAACCGGCCGACTGCGAGTGCGTGCCTTATTATCAGTGCCAGGATGGCACCATCGTGACGTCGGGACAGAACATCATCGATATCAGGTCCGGTTTTGGTGGTAACGATGAGCGCTCCCAGGGGTAAGTGCAATCTACCAAAGATCGGAGTCTCTTCCGGACTTCCGGACGGCGATGTGTTGTCCACGGCATGCCGCAAAATTTCCGCCCGCTCCCCTAATGGTAAGATGGAGGTTGACGATTTAACAATGATTTCGGCCTTGCCTACAACCTCGCTTTAAGAGTACGTAAACTTAAGCGTTAAGTGACGTCATATCCGACTTGAAACTTCCTCTAATCCGTGAGCCATGAGACGTAAAGGAAATCGATAATTCCCATTTAAGACGTACGCAGTAAGGAAATTGACCAGTCGCAGTCAATAATTCTTCAAACGACGGAGAATAACTCTCGACTGTGATTGGTTGGTTTTCTCACTGCTTAAGCAAGTATTCTGAATTATTTGATTGAATATATCAAGGATTATAGCTTACGACTTTGCTTATAACTTAAAGCCTAATGATAAAAGCAAGATTGAAGACAAGGCCTTTGGCTTCGTGTGCGACCACACGTGACGATGACGCAGCCCTCTCGTTCTTCCCCGCCTGATCTTCGCGTATTTGTTTTTTTATTTAAAATATTTTTCGCGAGAATTAATAAGAGTTACGAGAGATAGATACGACCGTCGTTTGACATTCGATCGAAATCCTCGCGCGAGGAATGTCGTCGCGTGCGACCGCAACGTGTCAAATGTGGTCAGTTGTGGTTTGAGTCAGACATGGAGAATGATCGTGTGCCAGGAGAGCGGAAGTTGCCGTGTTACTGTTGCCCAACTAGGAGCCGGCTGCCTTTCCTTTGTTGTGCGCACAGCTCGGCATAATACCGTACACTCATAAATGGCGATGCAATTAGACGTATTTCGCGTGAAAAAGCGTCATTGTTGCCGCTTATCGAGGACATCATCGCTACAATGTGTTCTCCAGCGAGTGTCGTTCCTATTATTACACGTATAATCACGCGTCTGAATAATTTTAATTGTACTAATTGGCACATTCTTGAATCAGAATAGTGCAACCTGCATTCCCAAGAGACCGGAATCCATATTTGCCGAGAATATGCAATTCACGACTCAAGCTTTCGTTCAAAGCTTTATTCTCCGTGCCTGGCTGAATCTGCATGCGTATGTGTAAAGACGCTCCGATTTGTCAGGTCGATCAGACCCGATTATTACGACGGAGATTGCGAAATGCGGTTTCCACCTAATTGGCTGGTTGTTTCGAGCATGCCTTTTCTCTACGTCGCATGAGATCTTATCTTTGGAAAAACAGGTTCCCCTGGAGCTGCTAATATGCGCCAATATTCCAGTTGTTCTCCGCACGTGCGATTGTATGTGTGTGTATCTCACATGAATGGTGTTACCACTCGATGAACGATTAAGTCGAGCGAATAGCAGATAATTATCCACATCGATAACATTTCTGAATGAGTTTATATGATATTACGATACGATTTATTAAAGAAAGGAAAAAAAGCGCCGTTTAAAATATCTTCGTGGATTTAATTGCCGAAATGTATCGTCGGTTTTCTAGACATCTTTTAAACATTCTTTTTCACATATCTTTCACAAGGGAAAGTCTGGAAATTTTATTATGGAATAATATTTATCTGGAATAATTATTCTGACGTTACTATTATCGTTGATTGAATGTATTTAGAGCTCTCGGACCATGTGAGAACTACTTGGACGTTTGCTGCAAGCCGCCAGATATGGTGGAGACGCCGATTCTGCCACCTCCAATCGAGAGAATCGGATGTGGACAACGACATCCTGAAGGGGTGGGCTTCAGAATCACCGGTGAGTCCGACAATGAGGCGCAGTTTGGCGAGTTTCCCTGGATGGTGGCTATCTTGAAGGAGGAACCTATCGGCACCAACGGCCAGAAATTGAACGTCTATCAGTGCGGAGGTGCCCTCATTCATCAAAAGGCCGTTCTTACCGCGGCTCACTGCGTCAATGGGTCAGTCGGTTTATTACTCACGGATAAATGTAATTTACGGTAGAAATATACACGGTGTCCCAGAATCAACGTCTTTAGCATGACAGATTCTTTGAGGCATTCTGAGCAATTTCCGTTATATTGAGGACATACGTTGATTTTGGGACACACTATATTCACCGCGGAGAACAGAAAAAAGAACGTTACAGACATCGCGCTTTCGCTTTCTTTTTTTAACTGGACGATGCGTTACAATCGATCGGTACAGGAAGCAGCCGCACGAGCTGAAAGTCCGCGCCGGAGAATGGGACACGATGACGAGGAGCGAGATTTTCCCGCATCAGGATCGCGATGTCGAGAAGGTCGTGGTTCACGAGAAGTTCCATTCCGGTGCACTCTTCAACGATTACGCGATCCTGATCCTGAAGGAACCGGTAGAATTTAAGGAGAACGTGGACATCGTATGCCTACCGGAAACGAACGCGATCTTTGACGGGTCGAGGTGTTTCGCCAGCGGATGGGGCAAAGACGTCTTCGGTAAGAGAGCATGAAGTAATGAAGAAGTTAACGTTAGCGATTAAAAGAGCCCTTCGAAACGCAACGTACCGTATCAATAATACAAATAAAGTTCGAGCTGAATTTAGATTGCCCCGGGCTGATACAGCATGGTTTCACGTAATTACATCTAATTACAGGCAAAGAAGGACGTTACCAGGTGATCTTGAAGAAGGTGGATGTCCCTGTGGTTCCTCACAACACCTGCCAGGACACCTTGCGCACTACCAGGCTAGGAAAATACTTCGTTCTGGACAAGAGTTTCATCTGCGCGGGTGGAGAACTAGGGAAGGACACTTGCAAGGTAAATTTGAAACACTTCCTCTAGAGAGACTCTCATTAATGCACGAAGTGTGCATTATTCCGTCAGATTTTTCTCCCGTCAGGCAAATACTTTCAATCGTCACTTTTAGAACAAAGTAAAGTTGAAATTTAAGATTTAACCAGGGCTGGGAAAGTTATTTTTGAAAAATAATTCGTTACCGTTACCCGTTACTCATTAAGAAAACAAAAATAATGTGTGCAAAATAACGATAAAATTAACGATTATATTCGTTACTGTTACCCAAATAATATAACGCGTTACCAAATCGTTACTGAGAAAAAGTCACTGTAACAACGTTACAAATAACGAGTTACTTCCCAACCCTGGATTTAATATTACTCGAATTTCCACATAACCGCTCGGCAAGAATTTTCTTCGCGCTTTCGCGTTCAAAGGAGTGATCGTTTAACTTTGCCCGCAGGGTGACGGCGGAAGTCCTCTGGTATGCCCGCTGAAGGAGGATCCGAGCAGATACGTCCAAGCCGGCATCGTAGCCTGGGGACTCGGCTGCGGCGAGAATGGCACACCCGGCGTTTACGCCAGCATAGCTAACGGGCGCAGGTGGATCGACGAGCAAATGGCCTTCCACAATCTGGACAATACCGTTTATCAGTATCGTCCGTCTTAGAGGATCGATTAATCATCGCTCACCCGATATGCCAGTCGATCAGGCGAATCTTTTCAGAGTCACTTATCACATATCGCGCTAACGTTCTTTCACTAAAGTGTTTTTACGCGGGCAACTCTAGACCGTGAGAGCAAGCGTGATGTTCGATAAGTCTCGTTACATTGGCTTAATACTCCGAAGAACAAGATAAGATTTAGAGCGAGTCCTCCCTCATGTCTCTATACTCGTGCATTCGTAAACTGAGATTAAAAGTGATCGTAGATTTAAGTAACGAAAGTTAGCCGCACGGCATCGCGAAAATCAATGCGTGGCATTTTATAAGTGACGTATAAGTGACATATAAGTGAACGATACATTTTTATTAAAGATAATCAGATAAAATATAACGCTAATTCCTCCCCCTCGCACACATCTTATTTTTGTAATAATCTTTGATCGATTAGCTGTCGATTTTCCGAAGATAAATTATGCAATATAATATTATTCGCTCTTTTATGAAGTATTTTTGCAATACATTAATTGTAACAGTTGTTTATTTTTTCGTACTTTTTCCAAAAGTTACCACAGACTCCTCTTTCTATTTAAAATTTTTTATCAACCTTCCAAATTATTCCTAAATATCGATTTACCACGTTCAAGCCGGTAAGTTAGGTTATATGCATGTTTTATGGACACAAAATATCGAGCACATACGAGTACCGCGTAAAAATGGTTCATAATCTTTCTCTTTTTTCTCTCTATAAGTAATAAACTTAATATAAATATAATAAACGTGTTTTAAACCCATATCTTCAGAAAAAAATAAAAGCGTTTCCTTATGCAATAGCCGCTCTCAAGCTCCTCTCAGACACTATACTTCGAATCATCGTTAAAGAAAGTGGCGGTTCCTAACAGAAACTTCGGAACTAATAAAGCCGCAAATAAAGGGTCTAATTTTGACATAACGGGTCTAAATTCTATCAGGTAATTTTACCAAGATTTGAATTCTATTTTTGTTCAAGCCCGGATTGTAAGTCTTTTCGTATCATGTCTACTGACCTCACTAATTATTACTAATTATCTAGTAACAATTTAATAAATATTGAGTGATTACGCAAAAATTTCACAAACATTAACTGATTATTTCCGAATTTTAAAGATATAATCGATTATCGAAAATTATTTTTAATTTTTGATTTTTATATACTCGCACCATGTTTGATTATTGCAAAGTTAATCCGCTGTCCAAAGGATTCCAATTACACATTATTACGTATGAAGTATATACTTTTATTCATTATCTCCACATAAACTAATAACGGTTGCGATATCTGCCATATACAAATGTACACCTTAAAATAGTTTCAAGAATTTAATATGTCTAATATGTCACATAGCACAATACGTGTCGAAATCACCCCGAACATATCCAGGATATTCCAGGAAGTATCGTAGAACGTCCTGAGTGCATTCAAATTGATCCCAGGGTGTCTTGTGCTCTCTGGACACTTTGGATAATTAGGATAACATACATCGTATAATATATTGAAGTTTATTTGTGAGTGCGAGAGCCCATAGAGAGTATAAGATCTCTCTAATTTACGCGACATCCTGTACAAGTTCACAGGTCAAGTTACACGTTAATCGATGGAATATATAGAAACAGTGTAGAAATAAATTATTTTATTTAATATTGAAGTTGAATCTATATTAAAGTTCCAGACTACGCCGTCTACGTAATTCGGCTTCTATTGCGAAGATATATAACTGACGCAGAATATATTAAATATATGCAGAATTATTAAAAGTAATAAGAAATGAAAAATGATATGTCGGCTTACTATTTAGCAAAATTTGTTACGTAGAATATCTAGACAGTCTTGAGCGATCGATTATGAAATTTCTTTTTCTACACTCTCAATTAACTATATAATATCTATAATTAATTTAATGTATATTATTTATATATCTAACATTTTCCTAAAATAATAGAATTTTCTAAATACAAACAGGTAAATATTTGCAAAAAGCTGCAAACATTTATCAGGTCCTAAATGATATAATTTATGATTTCTCACTCTCTACCCTCTTTACATTTATAAATTCGTATGTTTTAATACGTATCATGTTTCGCTGTAATGTCATACATTGCCTATATATAAATAAATATAAATTATTATATTAAAATTATATATATACATATATCACACATTTCTACCGAAGTATTGACAAAAAATATCGGTAAAAAGTATTCGATGCATATAGCAAGTTTTCCTTGGAATGTCGAATATAAAATATGCATGTAAAAATGTTTTACGTAGACATAAATGCAGATAGAGAGAGAGAGAAAAAGACTAGATGTACACGTACAATAATACGGCGATTAAACAGGAGAAGTTTCAATTTCTTATTTGTCGTATACAAATGCCACGAATGAATATGACAATGATTACACCGATATTGATCACAGATTGGGCATCAGTCATATGTCTTATTGTATAATCTATTATACATTACTTTTTTCGTGAGATTAAACATCACTATACATTACAGTGACGTGAACTTTTTACCTTCACATCATAATCTCTGTCTTCATCGGGAGAATCTGCTACATGCTCCGAGTACGTTTGCACTGAACTCACATACATTTATATTTAAATGCCGATACGTCAATAAAGTAGTTATTTGACGCAATATCAAAGAAATTTCTATGATGTGTTGACGAGCTACATTATACATACATGAAAAATATGCATCAATTTATACCGCATATATTTGCATGAATTGCGGTAAATTTATTCTTAAACGGCATTTTATCCTTAAATTTATCGCGTCGCGTATACGAAGAGGTGAAAAAAAAACATTAATTTTGATTAATCGATAGAATTAGTTTACATGATATAAGAAAAGTTGCGCCTTTTCTTTAACATTTATTAAAGGCAGGAAGTTAGGCGTATATTCATTCGTGTTACATCAGTATTGCTCGAGTCGAAACTTGGACTTCACATGAACCTTGTATACTCGTATACCATCGAATTTTTTGAAAGACCAACGGAGAATCTCCAGATATGACACTGTATGGGCTATGGTCTTTCTTTCACGATAAAAATGGCTACTTACTGCCGTTTCCTCCATATTAATGCTTAAAGAAGAATTTATCTAAAAATTATTCAATATTTGATTATCTCAATATTCTACCTGCATTTAATTTTTATCCTTAATTTTAATAAGTAACGTATTAATAATATAACTTACTTAATTGCAGATAGATTAAGCATATATAAGCAAGTATTAAATAATCTAATAGAGGTTCGTGTGTAAGAAGAAATAAAATAACAAATATTCTTCTTTCATGTATCTTTATATTATATATATTTCTTATCGGCATTGACACTTCTATAGGATTTCAAGACTCAAAGAGGATGAAAAGCAAGGAGTCGTAAGGGCAAAGATAGCAGTTATGTGTCCAGAATATACTAGTAGAGATTTAAATTTGTATTTGGTATATCGATTATCGATAGCAAAGCTAAATGTGAGTGAAAAGGAGGCGTCGGCAGATTAAAGGGAGGACTTGTAACCCAAGGAACATTATTTAGAGACACAAATCAGCTTTTGTGAGACTTAGCGTAAATTCTAAATTTCGACTCGAGCACATGCGGCGAACCTCTTAATAGGGCTTACGTAGATACACCTTTTCGTACGCGAAGCGACGGAACGAAGCGTGTTCGGTACAATGAAAATGAGTGAACGCCGCTCCGGCAGAATCTGTTCAAATAAAATTGTAAAATTGTAAAATTGTAAGAAGCTTCGGCAAAAGTTTGGTTCATTCGAGCGAAAGTTAACGAAATGCTAACGAACGTTCAAACGAGATTACGACGACCAACCGGGTGGTTCGTTGCGCTCCAAGAGAATAATTATTCATGCGATTCCCTCCAGTAGAGCTACACGTATCCCAACGTATTGTGCGTAGTGAAATCTTTACGTATCGTATAAAACGACGTAATGATAATCGATCGACTGGTTACCAGCGGAACAGACGCGCATAGTTCTCGCGCGTGTCATTCTTCGACAATGCACCGCGGTTGCGAGTAAACATAAAGTTCGACCGCAGTCGGCCGTCGCTCTTCTAATTTCGGCCGCCACACAATTAAGCAAGTTCGGAACTCATGCGCGGGGATCTTCACGTCCTCGAAGTGTCTTTCTTCCAGTTAACCGGAGTCGGTAATTTCCGATTCGTGCCATCCAAATTCGGCCTACTCTTGAAACATTTCCGACACGTTAGTCGCCAGAAAGCGAGTCGGAAGTCCGCCGAATAGAAGGCGTAGATAAACGGATTGATGGCTGAATTAATCCATCCTAAGTAATAAATATCTCGTGTTACGTGGCGTTTCAAAACTACTTAGCCCTCCGCTCGGTTTTCACCGTCCCGTCTCTTTCACATTTAGTCTAGTTTCCACCGAAAGCCCAGTCCAATTGTACTTTGCACCTGACGCGGTGTAATACCAAATTTAAGTTGGTGGAAATGTGACTAATCTCTTTCACTACTACTCTAGTCTTACTGGAAACTAGCTCCTAGTGGAAACACCACACTACATTCGCTCCGTACCGAAGAATTCGATCAGAAAGGTTTCGGCGGAAACTAGACTACTGAGAGAAATTACCGGCAACTTTCGGTCTCAACTATATTCCCTTTATAGTTTTAACCAGAAAAAATAGTACACAGAAGAAAATGTTAAAATCAAGTAAACGTAATTTTTCAGCTAATTATATTTAATTATATTTTAATAGCTTGCAGTAAGTATCGCTATAAAGCATGTAGTAAAGTACATTATAATAACATTTACTAGAAAAATGATGTTTCTGACTGCTAATTATTTCACTATTTTATTATGAAAGAGCAACTATGTTATAGTCACAAACATCGAATATATTTCTCTCACAATCGGCGCACGTTCGATCGTTTTCCGCCGTTTTCTGAGAGTCTCTTATCGCTGGGAACGCTCTTAATTGAAAACCACCGTTGAAATGAAACCGAAAGAACGAGAGAGAAAGAGATCGCCGTGGCAGATAGCGTCTAAGGCCAGATTTTCTGCAAGAGCCAAATCGACTGCCAGATTTGCCGAGGAGTCCGAGGACGGAGAGTGCCTGGCGATCGTCTACCTACCTACCTAGCCAGGTCAAAGCGGGCATGAGGATATCCGGGGGCTCCACGGGTACGAACGGTGTCGCCAGATACAGAATGAAAAACGGCAACCAACACGCGACGAAACCGCCGACGACCACCGCCAAGGTACCCGCAGTTTTCGTCTCCTTGGCGACCCTGTTGATGCAGCTCTGCTGATTACCGCGAATTGTACCCAACTTTCTGCACATGCTCGTCGGCTCGGTTTCCTCGGACGGTTTGTCGCACGTCACGCTGCTCTCGACGCAATCCGTCCGTTGCGTTCGAACGCTCTTGTTACGTTCGATCTGCGAGAGAAACGCACGACGTTATTCCGCGAGCGATGCATTTTGATGCCCGTGCGAGGATCGCAGAAGTCTTCCGATTGAATCACGCTCCCGCGTCCGAAATATTTCTCTCTTTCGGTATTTCTTCTCCTTTCGTGATCATTCTTTTATCTTCTTCCCGTTAAAGCGACGATACTCTCCGAGGTTTGCCTGTGACGCAGCTTGGCGCCTGACTGAATTATATTCGACGAGGAAAATAGTGTAAGGCGTGTTGCGCGAAATGATTGATAACGAATCGATCACGTAAGGCCGGATAATGCAAATTTAATCCACGTCACTCCCATTACGATTGGCGCTCGTTGCTCGCTCATGTAAAAGAGGCTGAGGGGGGAAGGGGGAGGCTGTCGGTTTCTCTAATCTCCCGCTGAATGAGAGCGGGAGAGAATGAACGGTTTCGTTATCTTCGATCGACGCGCGCCGGTCGGACGAATTGCGATACGCTTTGCATTAAAAGCGAGATAATTCTTGATTTTCGTCGCGTTCCCTTCGCGATTAGAGGCGAGCCGCTTTTGCATTCGGAGCAAACGGTTATGGTAATTGCATTTAATCGTCGCGGAAACAGCTTGGTTTTCCCCGCTGATTACACACGTTCTACTGACCTTCCTCTCCTTTTCCTCCTCGTTTCCCTTCCCGTCCGCTTTTCAAGCTATTCCTGTACGCGCGACAGTATCGTTTTAAAAGTTAATTATAGGAGCCGGACGGTCCCGTCGGGTTCCGTTTGTAAAACGAACGCGGCGGGGAAAGGTTTCGCACGACGACGAAGAGTCTCGGGAGATTTTTCCGCGGAAGCACTTTTCTCCGAGCCTCCACGCTTGAAATATAAATCGAGCCGCGCACGCAAATTCGTGCGCGCGTGGCTTATCGAATCGGGAAATTCTCATCGAATGGGGGATTCCAACGAACGTGCTATTGATATCGCGTCTTGGAAAGAGACACGGACAAACGGGCCTCAAAGGGCTCGAACGGGGACGTTTCAGCGTCGAAGGATCGAAGTGTCGAGGTTCCGCCGCTTCCAGTGAGGAAACTTGTTAACCCTCCGCGGCAATCGCGATGACGGCGACAAAGTCAACGGATTTCCGTTGGAATTACGCAGCGAGGCGAGCGCCCGATAAAACGTCGCCACGCGACGCGAAATACAACACGAAACGAAAGTCGCCGCCGTCGACACCCTCCTCGATCGCCTCTCCGGGGAGGGAATCCCCGAATCGCGAATCGTTCTCTCACCGTGACTTTGCGGCGCGTCCGGACGTTCTCCGCTTCGTTGGTCTCCAGATTTCTGTGTCTGCTCGCGATGACGCACGAAATCCTCCCGTACACGTACAGCATCACCAGCATCGGCAGGAAGAAGCTGCCCATCGCCGAGAATATCACGTACGAGGAGTCCATGTTGTAGGTGCACTTTTTGATATCGCGGTTGGTCGCGCGCGGAAAACAGCCGAGCAAAGGCGGGCTCGTTATGGCCCCGGCCATGATCCACACCGCGACGATCATCAGCCCGGCCAGTCTTTTACTCCTGCGACGGCGGCTGTATATCAGCGGCTGAGTCACCGCCAGATACCTTGAATAAAGGCACCGACGACGGTGCGATCAATTTAGCATAATCTTACAGAGCCCCCTTAACGGTCCGGCACTCGGCGGGTCAAATTGACCCGAGCAAAAATTACGATTAACTCGCAGGGTTGCAACCGAAATTCCGGACTCCCTCTCTTTCTCGCACGGAGAGAGGAGATTTTACCGTCACGGCGAATCGTGCTTCAGGTGAAAATATTTCGCCGACGCAACCAGAATTTCAGTCACTTTCACTAGATGTATAGGCGATGTAACTGGACCCGATGCATATCTACCGTAGCCAAACTTGCGGGTGTTCATACACTGGCTGAATCTCCGTTGTAATATTTGGATACCTGCAAGTTTGGCTACAATAGACATATGTCAGACGTGGGACCCAAACACTCGGCAGCAGTGACCAAAGTTCGAGCTCTCAGCAGCGAAACATCTTCGGCCGCACGGTGATTAGCTGCGTCAGCGAAATCTTTCCTTCCGTGCGATTTCTTCTGCAACAGCAATTTCAGTTGATGGTCCTGTGAGTGAATCGCTTAGCTTAATCGGAATTTGATGCAGCCGGGCCTCTCGAGCGATAATCGAGAGATCCCGCTTTTCGCGAATTTTATCGCACAGTTTATCGCACGTACACGGGCGGCTGCAGGGCCCGTGAAAAAACCGCAGGCGAAAATATCTGAGGGAGATAAGAAGGGCAACAGCCCCGCCAGTGAGCGATATTCGCCTGTCTGATCATGGCGATGAGTCAACAAAATAGGATACTTTATCGCTTAAGCAAACTTTCCACGGGCCTGGAGATATATTCGTGTCCGCCGCCGCCGTTTTCGTTTCGTCTCTTCCTTTTTCCGGAGCGCGCGCGCACAAGCCCGTAAAACTCGGGGAAAATTTACGTCGCGTGAAATTTCATTTTTAATGGCGAGAAAATCTATTCTCGAGACGTAGAACGACCGGCGGTACGCGCTCGCCGATAATCCCGTTTAGATCTACGTGACGAGATTCGAAAATGCGTACGGTCCGTTTACCTGTCTATAGATATGGCGCATAACGAGAGAATACTGGCCGTGCAGAGTAGAATGTCGAGGGAGACCCAAGAATCGCACAGTATCTCGCCCAACTCCCAAGTCCCTCCTGTAAGCTTCATCAAGGGATATTCGATTTTCGAAGTGCTACATTTTTACGAGGATGAAGCGAGCTAATGCTCTTGCTCGGGAAAAGAAAATGGGCCACTGTTCGTTCCTTCGGCTCCTATAGTTGTGCTTTAACTGTAAATCCAGTTCTCTCTTTCTCTCCTCGATTGTTAAAGCGTTACACCATTTTAATTCGACATAACAGGTTACGCTGAGAGAAATCCGCGAAACCCGAGAGAATAAATTAAACGGGCTACGCTGAGAGAGAAATCAATCCTATTAACATCATCGTTATTTTCGGCCTCGGCTATATCTTCTTCATAGAAAAAGGTCTTCTTGAATTTAATAAGATTTCTTTCATTAAGACAAATTTGTCTTTTGCAATGCAGCAAACAAACGAATGTTTGATCCAACAAACAGGATTGTTTGGTTTCTTAAACGATAAATATAAATATCTTATAATAATAAAAAATTCAGAATACTTTTATGTCAAATAACATGCAGCCGTTTCAAAACGTTCACAAATCCGAAGGCTCTCATAATTGGAAGCCGAAGAAACGGACGTTGCACTTTTGTCTTTTACGAACATAAAGTACGAACATGCGGGGATGAGTGTTACAAATTGTCGTCCCAGCTAATTGCTGTTTCATGTTGCATACGGACAATGTTCATTAGAAGTCATACTAGCGCTACGGTATAGCATGCGTTTGTTCGCGGGTTAATTATTAGATGTCGAGGTGGTTAATTAAATGACGCTGCGAATGTCGTTACGACGATCTCACGCGCAATTTGTTCCATTGCGAATGATGCACGCCGATATTGCGCTGATTAAATAAGATTTTCTCGCGACAGTTCGCGCGTGCGCACGGAGCTCGTGTGCGCGTGAGATTCGATGTCGGCATCGAATTAAGTATCTTGCACGTGCTTGTTATTGCATATTAATCCCTGAATAGTAAACGTCGCGTGTACCTGTAACAACACCGCCGGTGGCATCACCGCTAGGCCGACGAGTAAATCCGCCGCTGCTAGGCTAGAGACGAAACAATTAGTCACCGACCGTAATCGCCTGGTGGTAATTACAGCCGCAATCACTAGTGTATTGCCAACCTGTAACATTACGAGGAAAAGGTCGTGATCGTTGCAAACCCGCGCCACTGTGAAAATTCAAACGACCGTGTTACAACATTGCACCCGATGAATATGCACGCCCGATGTTCTCTCATCCGAAAATTATTTAATATTATCACGATATTGTGTGTAAAGTAATAAATAATTTACTAGATTTGTATTGAGCGACTAAATTATACTCGTACTGAAGCCATAATTAATATATGACATCAATAAGTGGATAATTTAATCAGATATATTGTTTAATACCTGATGGTAAATTTACTGTACGTGTATAAGGAAGTATCAGAAAAGTAAAAAAATATTCTATGTTAACATACGTATTTTTATTGCAATTTGGATTGTTCGTTATTTCTAATGTCAGTAAGGGAGAACATTTTATCTCGAGTAGTAGTATCGTATAACGTATATTATTGTGTATACGCGTCTGTATTATTTATAACAGCAGAAAGATGGGATATTCATTATGGATTTCTGAGCAGCGATTTTAACCGTGTCAACCGCGTTGCATTACTTACCATCATTTGCAAAGGAATTGTTACACAAATAAATCTATATGATAATAATAAATAAATCTATATAAATCAACTGCGAACGATATAATAATTTACGTGGCTCTGCAATTCTGACTAAAATTATTTCTAATTACCGAGGCGTTAATATTTACATATAACTTAATTAACTTTCAGTTGGTTTTTATTAGCATTAAAACAATGCATATTGTGTCGGAAAAAATGTATTCGTACACATATGGAAATTTGTTCCCGCGCGCGTTTCAAAGCCATCGAAAAATTGCCATGCTTCTTGGAAAAATTACTGCTGCGTACAGTATTATCCTTTGCTCCTTAAATTTCCCATATTTCCTCGAAATTTCTTCGATATTACAAATATATTCTGCTCGGATCAGACTGTTACGGCATCTTTCTCACTCATAAATGTTTATATCCTCGAGAAAAATCTTCTGTGCGTTCGGCGAGCGATAGCTTACTATAGTAACGATAATCAGCATCGTGAATAACCCTGCTAGAACAAGGTCGGTCCAATCAGGCAGATAATATTCCGTCTTCGCGTCTCCTTCGCCCGCCGATGCCGTATGGTTCCATTGGTAATCGTCCCCATGGTAATCAGCCGTTTGATTCTCCATGACGTTCACCCTCGGTCCATAGACGATGACTTCCGCTTCCCACTGTACACATCGGCCTGATGAGACATCGTGACGACTCTCTAAGAGGACTCCATACCACGAGGACGATCAATCAAGTCGGTGGGATGTGAGTCCTGCGGACCGACGAGAGACGAAAGCGTGTGGATTAGAAATCACGATGCGTGCCACATGGAGCGAAGAGATATGAATACGGATGAAGGTAAAAGAAATACAGAGTACTGAGTGGGAGTAATCAGCGGAACTTGGCGAAACTTTCCATGGTCCACGGATACACGAACGGCGGGACTGGCTAACGTCGACGCTTCGCCGATATGAGGAAATGAATCACATCGGGAAGAGGAGCGGACGCACGCGGGAGTTTGCTAAAATTGGATGAGAAAAGTCAAACAGACTGTGGGAATAAGGTAAAACGGGCGANGGGGGGGGGGGGGACTGAATACTGCTAAAAATATGGGGAAATCGTATTGCGAAGTACGCGACAAGAAACGTCGAATGTATATACATGAAATCTGCGCTGAAATTGGCATTGTTTCCGGTGAAGTGAGGATTTTATTGCGAGCAGCGTGTCGCAAGATTGCGTACTCGACACATATATCGACACTTGCCTTGCATATTTTCCCGGATCGACGCTGGATATTCGGTAAAAATATGAAAAAGCAAACCCGAATCGCGTTTAATTGTGGGTAAAACAATATTCTCTATTGAGGTGCAAATCGAAGCGAGGTAATAAAGCGATCAGCGCGCAAGATGAGTGGCAACGTACGCGTGACGTATTTTCAATTTTTACGCATTATTTGATTAATATTTCATAATATCTCGGCATTTTACAATTACGCGATAATAAAGATTCGCGCAGTGCGATATCGATTATTTATTGATAATTTATTAATAATGTATTATGCGCGTTCTGCATAATAACACAGCGGAGCGACATGAAATTAAATACGCACAACACGTGCAACGCCCGTGACGCAAGTTTCGAAATCGCAAATAAATGGAGGCCGGAGATAAAGAGTGAAAAATGCGCTGAATGTCAGCTGACAAATACAATGAATAAATAATCGTGCGCATAAAAACATATATTACATATATTACTAATGATTTCAGGGGGGTTTTGATTTATTTCGGCATAAATTAGTTATCGCGTCGATAAAGTCGATCGGTCCTATTTTATTCAACCGCAACGATTGCGTTCTAAACGGCATACGTTACGCGTCGCAATCAAAATTAATATGCTACGATAGCTTTAACGAAGCGTGTCAAAACGTGTCGGTATAAATCGGGTGTAACACAAATTAGATGCTCGAAGAATTTTTATTCGTGCGAATGACGGTGGACGAATTATAATTTCATTCGACCGTACGGCGATTTGGGACCGATTCAAATTGCACAGCGCTTTCGTCCGTCCACCAATTTGACAGGTACGCGTCGACGGACACGGGAAATAGCAACGGTGTCAACTGCGTCGACATCGCGATGTAATTCACTAATAACTGATAAAAAAAGAAGAAGAAGAAGAAGAAGAAAAATACTTGTTGCTATAATTTGATCGTTTAATTTTGCCCTTCTCATTTCTGCGTCAACCTTGTTCAGCTGACCACGACGACCGAACATCAGTTCACTGTTATTGGCCGGGCCGGAAAATCGGTTTTCCCTCGGTTCCTCGAGTTAAGTAAATTATCGCGCTGTTTCCACTTCTTCACGACCGGGACTGAGTAACGGCAATTCGAACTAAAAGGCAGTTTAGAGAGAACGGAATTCTGCGCACGTACTTAATTCTAACATCTATCACGGCCGAACGATGTCGTCGAAATGAGAACGTATCATTCCTCCATTGCGTGTCATTCCTCCGCGTTTATTAAAATTGTAAATCCTGCAAGCTCTCTCTCTCTCTCTCTCTCATTCACTCACTTTCTCTGTCTATCTTTTTATCTACACTTCTGTCGCCACTCTCTCTCTGTCTCTCTTCTGATTCGCACGGTATTTCTATAAAATCGCCGAGCACCTTTCGAGAGTTCTTATTAAATGATAAGGAGGAGCGCGCGCGATGCAAAACGCGATTCGTCGCGTCGGCATAAAGCAGCTCGGAGACCGCGTGTGTACAAATGTTTTCTTTAACCCCCGGCACGCGGCTTTCTGAATACATATACTGTTTGCTTGCCGACGGTTATTTCACACAACTGACATTTCACCTCTCTCTCTCTCTCTCTATTTGCATACAAATTAACGCGTGTGTACTTAGTCGTTGCTAAACGCGCGTAATGCGCCACGCGGTTTTACCGCGGCAAGATATGCGGAGCGCTGTCATTTTCATCCGCCGTCGGATATCGGGGCACGCGGGGGCATCCCGTCGAAATTTCACGCCCAAGTGCAGTCGTTGGTGCGATGACACGTTTAAATCACCCGAGTCGAGCGTAAAACGGATTTTTAATTAATATCGGGTTGCGCGAGCGATACCCGCATTTACGGTGGCATTTCAATGCCCATGGCACCGCTGGAATCTACTCGCGTATTCCATGGATCGACCTCCTCGGCGACAAAAAGATATCGGAGAAGCTCTCCGAGCGGTTTCGCGAGAATCGAGACGCGAACCGCGTCGACGACGAGTTATCCCGCGGGAACGAAAAACATCTACTCCAGAACACGGAAATGTGTCTGCCGCCGAGAAAGAGGTTGAGACACCGGCGGTACGATCAATGGACTTTCGATAAAGATACTCTCTCTCTCTCTCTCTCTCACTCTCTATCCCTCTCTCCCTCCCTTGTTTCCTCTCTTTCAGTAATCTGAGGAGGAGAGATTCCGATCGACCATAAATAATCTCCCAGCAGCGGGTGAGCGAGAGACTAGTTTATAATGTATAACACCGGGTCGGTGGAGTGGAACAGAGATGCTCGGATAAGATGAATGGACTGACGGGATTGCGCGCTACCGTTATCGAAGCAGAATCGGATGCGGCAGGTTCCGGCGTCGGAAATTACGGGAAATAATAAAATGTTTCTCGCGGAGACCGCGACAGTGCTCGAGGACGTGCCGGGGCAAAACACGGGGCGAGCATATCGCGGATGTTACCAGCCCCATTTTCCGTACGAAAGAAGCTTCCCTTTATCTTCGATATTTTCGGGTGCCCCGGCGGGGGAGCGACGTCGGCTTTAACATTCAATATGCGGCACGTTCGGCTGCGCGCCCGTAATCTGTTTGATAAAAGGGAATTGATTCTGGCGTATCACACGGGTATGTTTTACCTTTCCGATTTTTTCCTTTTTCCAGTATTTCCAGCGCGGGAACATGCATGAATCGCCGGCGCCATTACCATTTTAATCCTAAGCCGGGCGCTTCGGTTTTCGGGGGAGGAAAAAGGTCTCGATATTCGTCGCCACGAACGGGACTGCACACATACACGCACATACACACACACACACATACTATATTAATCGCGTGCGGGATCCTTTCCAACTGTTCCAATTAATCATAACTGAGTGCTAGCCAGAAGCGAATCGCACGCGCGCCGTTCACGCTTTCGGACTTTCGTTCCGTGCGAGTCGCGCCGATCATGCGCGAAGTCGATACTGGACGCAAACAGACAATGAGAAGGTAAACCGTTCAACATGGAAACGGACGCGTATCCAAAATTGCGAAGCGCCGTTCGCCGATGAGCGAATGCGTCGTGACATGGCGAACGCGGGACGCGTATAAACGATAAGGTGATGGCTAAAAAAAATACGCCGAGTCCCTCGCGCCATTTCTTGTACCGTCTAAGCAGCGCAAAGAAAGTAAATTTAATTACTACACCTGCCCCCTCCTCTCCCCCCGAAAATTCTGCCCGTGAGTTTCGCGCTCGGCGGCACGCGAAGGGTGGAGCGGAAGTGCAAAAATTCCTCCCCAAGTTTCCGCCGCAACGATTTTAGCGTAAATAGAGCTCTCCGCGGAAAATCCTGCCGTTTATTACGCTAATGAAAATAGTAGGTATAAAAATGTCCAACTTTTAATCTCTGTACCGCCGGCGGCCCCGTCGCGGGCGCGCGCTTTTTCGTTTATGCGACGCATCAAAAATCCCGTGTTTTCCGAACCATCGCCGTGTCCACCAGTCGGTCGGATTTTATTGCGCTTACAGCGCGACAGCGTTTGCTGCCGCGTGATATCTCGCGGATGGGAACGGCGATTCCGCTGTCGTAGTTACGGATAATCAAGGCGGTTTGCATGCGTAATATCTTCGTGCGATTAGACGCGATGAGAATAAGAATCACGCGAACGCAGGACATCCCGACGTTGGCCGTCGACGTCGTAATGGAGGCACAAGATAACCGGCGGGATAAGAATTTACCGGCCGGATCGATGCGCACGGCACGAAGACCATTTCAATTTCGACAACGGAAATTTCATCGCTGCAGTCTCGTTTGAACTCTCCGCAATATCTTTCACCCGTGAATGGTCGGCAACGTGTCTCACGGATACGCCGACTTTCCTATTACTTTCCTCCGCTTCTCGAGACAAGTTTTCTTTTATCGGCGCTTGGATAATAGGCCGGGCACTGCGATACAAAACAGTGAAGAGCAAACAGGACGAGGAAAAACAGAATATTGACAGGGAATTGACGAATTCGATCTTGAGGGTCTATCCGACGCATAATTCGGTCGAAGGGTTAGACAGGCGGCGAATACCCGGGCCGTGCCTAATCCGGAAGGCTCGTGCGCCGTAATTTCTCGTTTTACCAGGTACACTTAAACACACCGTACAATCAGCGAGAAGTAAACGTTCGTGCTCGCTCGTTCATTGCTCGCCAAGGAACGAGATGACAGTAATATCGCACGAGCCAGCAATTATTGTACTACCTGCCAGCCAGCTCGAGTCGGTCGTGGGCGAGCGGCTTGGTTGAAACGCTAATAAAAGTCTGCCATTGCAATTTCGAGCTCGCTGCGTCGATATCAAGGAACAACGACTCCCCGGAGCGCTCCCTCCTCTCGTCCTGTCGGAATTTTCCGCGAGAAGCCATGTGTCGATGCTGCTCTCGGATTATCGGTGATATCGAGTAAGCAGCTCAGCGGCAGGATAGAAAGTTGCACGCGTCCGATAAGAAGTCCGGGGATGCAGCAGCGGCTGGAATGCACGAGATCGGGCTCGAATTCAACGGTAACGAATTTCCCGCAAATGTGCGGGATTGAAGGACCCTCGTCGATCCCCACGCCGGGACTCTTTGTTTTGAGGAAACTGCGTTGGCGAACGTGGAGCAAGCGCGGGTATTGTGCTCACGGACAATAGTCGTTCGTAGCTATTATTTGAGATTATTAGGATTTATCGGTTTCCTTAATAAGGCAATTCATTGCGGAGTTACAGGATAAAATCCTCGAGGGTAAGCTTTCACCGTTCAACTTGCGACGCGCAGCGGGTAAGCGAAAAATAGCCGTGCTTAAGGTGTTCGTAGCATAGAATGAATTTTTTCAGAATTCGCTGAAACTCGCGTTATGCGAGGTGATTCTTAAGTGTTTCGGAAGATTCCAAGGGGTGATTTCTCACGTTAATCTCAAGAAGGAGCTTGAGCTTCTCTAGTTATTGACGCTTCAATCTCTCGCCTCGCTAAATTGGTGAGTCTATTTTATACTAAAATAATGGGCCCTGACCTGTAGCAAAGGCCTCTACGCAAGATTTACGATCTGAACTTTGAAATCATTCCGTAAATTACAAACCTATGTACTCCTTAATATCGCCGTTGAAAAATCGAATAGCCTGCGATACAACTACTTGAATATGCGTAACGTAAGTTTCGCTTGAAATTAGCCGTGCTCACTGGCAGAATATTTATGCAGTTTCCGCGCGGCACATAGAGCGGAAGAAAGTCCTTTTCAATGTTCCTTTTCAATTTTAACCTTCCTTTAATGCGTTATAGTTTTCCTTTAATGTGAGAATTTCCACCGTGAGAATCTTTCACCGCGCACAATTTGCACCCATACGGCATATAATAACCTTCAGGAAATATTAAAAACTTGACGTTACGGCGCGTCTTACGTCACTTCCGCGCGTCTTACATTTATCTAGACAAAGAAATACGCGCGCGTGCGAAGCCGCCGCGCTATTTGCATGAGATGTAGTCTCTCATTTTGAAGGCATGGGATTCAGGATTACATCTTTGAAGAATATCGCGCTTTACCGTAGCCGCGGATATTTCGCGCCGGAACATTTCCCGTATCTAACAGAGAGCCCGGTATTCTGGCGTAACAGCTGAAAGGCGAAAACTCGGTTAAAAAGACCGGGGAACTCGCGATCGCCGTCGGGCAAAGACGAGATTCTTTTGTCACAATTACACGTGGCGGGTCGAATTACACAACCGTGACGTTGGTGGACGGGAGCAAAGGTGAAAAGGGGATTCGATACGTCGGCGATGCTCGCGTATCCCGGGAGAAAACATACGAGGTGGATGGAGTGTGGGAATTTTGCAGCACTCGAACACTCGGCGCTAAGTATCAGGCCTGAATCTCCCGGTGCGGACTTGAACGTGTGTAAATACAGCCGGATTTGATAATGCAGCGCCGTGTCTCAGTTTAAGGGAACTTTCTGGGTTCCGGTAAACGCGCCGATATGACAGGTCCCCCCCCGCCCCGAAAACGCGATCTTCTCATTATTCTATCGTAACGTCGAGAATTCCAGGCGCATCTCGTGACCCTGCGTCCGTATAAGTTACCCTCTCCTTGCAGGGTATACCTATGTGTTATCCCGTTGATGCGAAATATGAGAAGTGGAGAAATCTAGATCGAGGATACGATACGCACGGACGGATACGGTGCGGCTATCCTCGCGCACAAAGTGGCACACAATCAGCCGTTGAATATTAGCTCGTGTTACGTTTATTCAGCGTATAGACGGTCGCAGGTCGACTCGTTGTGTACGTGCGCGTGAGAAAACGATGCGGCACGCAGTAAGAAAGTTTGTATCGAAAAGGGTCCGCTGAAAATTTTGCCTGTTTTTCCACGCGTCCGCGCGTTGAAATGTCGGATTTTTCACGTGAGATTTTTAATGCAAAAGTTTTTATTGTGCGCGTGCGTTTCCAGACGCACCGCATAACACGTGTTGAGTTTAGACACGTAGCACATACGTTACACACGTTACCGAGGAAAGTTAAGCGCGTAACGAAAATAACCGTGTGTACCGCCGGTTTCTGTTACTCGAGAAGTTCGAGTACACGCCGAGATGTTTTAATCAGCATCGGTATAGCGTTTCGTGTGATAACATTTGTAAACTTCGCGCGCGGTGCCCCCCACCGCGTGGTCGTCACCGATATCGCGGAACGAAACTCGTTGAAAACACGTACGGCTGATACCGTTGCACTTTGTTTCGCCGCGAATCGGGCCGTAGATAAAGCAGTTTTGACCGCGGCGAGAAAGCACAACGTGTGTCGAAAGTACGGGGGCGGGAGAAATGCAGAAATTTCGCCGAAATTTTGCGTACGACATTCGACCTTACGGGCGCCGTATAGGCGTGTACGGTGTTTGAATTTTCGTGTCTCGCACGTCGTTGATCTCATCTCACGATTCGAAACATGAGGTACGGAACGAAGGATGCAGGAAATTAAAGCCCGAAATCGCACACGCTGCTGTCAGGAAGGACGAGAAAGAGAGGGCGACGTTATGCGTGTCCGAGAACGAAGCGAGGGAGGGTTTCTCCTTCGTTAAATTGGTCCTTTCATGATCAATGCTCTTCTAAGGTAATTATGAATTAGAGGGAATAGTTTTTAATCCGTCTCTTCGAATACCGCGATGTAATTACCTCCGGCCGGCGTTCTTAGGTCGGTTCGCAATCCTCACGGCAATCCGTAATTTTTCCGCAAGGTGGACGACAGCTTAGCGCGCGAAAGATTAATCCGAATATTCCGTTCCTCGTTAAGCGATTTTACTTCTTCGGTGCCGCTGCAGCGAACCGGATATTAGTCCGTTGGTTATTAGTCCCTCGAACCGAAAAGTCATCATCGAAACGCGGCTATTAACCGGGCTTTAATTCGGTTAATAAATTCCGTATACGCGATTTATATTATTTGAATCTCGGGCGCGTACATGCGGGGATTTTTATCGATGCGCTTCGCCGAACGTTATCGATAATATTGTCGAATTTATTATTGCCTGTACAAATCCCGCGCTACGACGTTTACGGCTTTTATTATTTCGAGGTATATATTGTAAATTGCCTCGCTAAACACGATATGATATACAAATGAAATGAGAAAAGAACCCGAGCGGAGGGTAATTTATAAAGTAAAGCGCGATACAAGGACAGCGTGATAAAGGTGAGCATAAGATAATAAGACAATCTAATTAATGGTGCGATTGAATTACCTGTATCGCTAATAGTGATTAATAGTAGTGATTAGTACTGTGACTACAATCATCCTATGTCTATTGTCCAACGTGGACTGTTACATAGCTTGCATAATGCCCGAGTAATATTCCATATCTCTGCAATTAGGGGGTCCAAACAAAATAATATATCTTGAATTATGAAGAAGCTTCGATCATCTTAGCGTCACTATCTCATCAAATAGCAAAAATAGCACAAATATTTAAAGTTTGAAGCACACGAGAAAGAGAGAGAGAGAGAGAGGGGGGGAAATGATTACTTGCAGAGCAGCGTTTGCTTGGAGAGATTGTGATATTTTAAAATTCCATGCAACCAGGATTTCCTCGATACTTTAGCGCGAATGGAAACATGATGTCGTATCACGTATTCAATATTTAATATCGGGGATTTCGTCTGATATCTGGGGAATAGCTTCTTTATTATGAGATCAATGGTTGTTTACACAATACGTTAACGTGCAAATATTACATATGTATGTATTTGTCTAATATTACTTTTGAGTACGCATCGTTTAATCGAGCGTAAAAGTTACACATCGATTCAATCAAACGATTCGATTCGACTGTTAAGGCAAATCTGACTTTATTGCATCCAATGGAAACATATTATTTATCAACTAAGTAATCGCGATCAAGATGTCAATTTTACAACAGTATATATCATCGGTATTTTTGCTATTAGCTACTAACCCCTTCACTATCGATGACAGTTTAGGCCCTGACAGCGAAGAAGTTAAAAGTCGAATCAAGTTTGTTGATTAATCCAATATTTTGATATTACAAACATAATTGTTATCCTGAGAGCGGTAAAAGTACAGAGAGAGAGGGAAAGAGAGAGAGAGAGAGAGAGAGAGTCAGGTTGTCAATACTGCAAGCAATGGAAGCACAGGTGCATCGTCTCTCTTGAATATTAGGGCGAGCTGTGTAGTTAAGTAACATATCCTCGTGCAGGTTATGAATATACGATCTACCTAAGCACCGTTTAAGGTGACAGTCTAATCTCCCATATTTCCGAAGAGTTATAACCGTTCTGTTTGTGCGTAACCGCGACCGAGCAATCCTCAATTACAGGGAAGAAATAACGGGGCGGAAAAATTAATTTTTAATGTTTAAATATCTTTAATATGTTCCGTGGTTAAGCGCTTGTACAAATTGTCTCCAGCGTATTTACTTGCTGAATGGATTAAGGTAACATTTGTAATAGGATTTTGCCGAATTAAACCGCCACGCCGTAAATAAACGAAATTGTAATGCGCGCGACTTACATATCTTATTTTGTATTTTGCAGAAATTATTTTACTCATTTATTCTTCAAACGCACGCGGTGCACGTGAATTTAAATTAAATTTATCTGTTTTTTTTAATTTTATTCATTTTTTACACTTAGTTTATTTATTTAATAATTAAATTATATCTTCGAGGAAAAGGGAAAATATAGCCAATTGCGAGGTTTAATCCAGGCAGAATTCCATCTCACAAAATAAGCGGTGCAAAGTTACTCACTTTTCATCGATTATTGGGAGCTACTGGGAGTGAATATTAAAAAAAAAATGTCATTCAACAATTACGCCTCCGGGGACCTTCGATTTTTCAAAATAGCGCACATTTTCATGGGGAGCTATCAAGAATAATGACCGCATAAATATCTCGGTTCTACACGCGAGAAATTTACGAGCCGGACGAGGTGATTACGTGCGCAATATTGCAAAAAAGTAAATTATGACCCGAATTGTTTCGCATTTGTATCGATAGCGTGCGTAAACTTCCGGCGCGCGTAACAACGCTACATAGAGGCGATACTTACAACACGCCATTGAGACTTCGGTATTACACCACCAGCCAAACAGCCCGCGAGGAAGTGCCCGCGGAATGGAATTGGAGCCGGCTGTAACGGTAGATTAATTAGCCATTAATAAAAAAAAAAAAAAACGCCGAGAGGTGAGAGCCGAGTAAGCAACCGAGTGGGTGACCGAGATGTACAGTGGTGCGCGATTCTCATTGGTTACGCTGCGATTTTTTTTTCACCCTCTCCTTCGGTACCCTGGCGGTATTTTCCGTTGGTGGCCGAGCGAGGGGAAACACGCGAAATGGTCCGCGCGCGGCGACACGCGCGGCCGTTTGCCTTGTCGCGGGCTGCGAGAACAATTTCATGGCCGACATAATCTCCCGGGTGTGTGAGTGTCTGGTATCCGCGAACTTTACAGTCGTTAAGGGTGGCGTTCATCACGGGCGTAATTGGACAACACGCTGCAAAGCGCATTTACATACGCCACCAACCCGCCGGATGGATGCTCGTAGACGCCGGCGGCAACGATCCGCTCGGATATGAAATACGAAGGAAATATCGCAGAAATACACCCGCGCGCTCGACCCCTCATTCGGGATCACGCAGCCGTGCTGTTAAATCGCCCGGCATACCTGGCGTGCCGCACGGCACGCGCGCACCTGTAATACACGCACGCACGAGCGAGACGCGCGCGAATCGAAACCAGGCTGCCGGCGACGTGGTATGTTCGCCTTTCCCCTCCCCTCCCGCAGACTCACGTGTGCACTGTCTTCTCGAAAGAACAAGGGACCATCATTTGTCCGTCCATTCATCCGACCGAGGACGTCAGTCGTGGCCCAGATTGAACGCGGATGTCCGAAATTACCGTGGGCTCCCTCGACATTTTCACGAGAACGAGATCATCTTCAGATAAGGCCTATGATATGGGAGCTTCATGGTAAGGCGTACCGATGGACCGAGGTGATTTGTGTATATTAATATCTGATTTCGGGGGGATTACGGAGATAATGGTGAAGAAATCCGTATTTGATGTAAAGTTCGATCACGCCTCGCCCGCGGTAACTCCCGAAGATTCCGCGTACGAGGGGTCGGAAAATTCCACAAGTCGCGCTCGGGCATTCCTTTTCATTCGCATCGATATTTCGCGCGAGTAATGTTCGAGGGAATATTTAATTTCCACGCGCGCGAGATTTCAGCTCGCTGCAACTCGCGAGAGAAAGAAAGAGAGAGAGAGAGAGAGAATGGTCTCCGTGTGTAAATAAGGTTTTTTTTCGAAAACAACTGAAAACAACAAACTGTATTCTGCATGTATGCATTCATTACGAGGTGATCGTCGTTGGACGGCCGGCGAGAGAAAGTGAAGAGAATTTTACGCCACGGTTAAGTGTTCCAACGAAGAATCGATATTTCTTCTCGGGCGAGATCTCAAGTCTTTAGATTCGATTATCCACGTGAAACGATCATTATCGGATAATATTAGATTCCATTACGCTCATTAACGTTGTTACAGCTCGCTCGCGCGAGATATTCGCTCTCTCGTGTCCCTCAAATAAAAACTCACATGAGCCGAATATATTATTTGCACACGCGCGAGAAACGCGCGAAATAAAATTGCGTGCGGCAATACGTTGGGAATACGCCGTAAACAACCGATTATTAAAAGATTAATTAACGATCGAGTAAATATATACCGGATGAGTTAAATACGAGAGAGAGAGAGGTTGAAAAAGCTTCGCGCAGCGTGCAGTTATTAAACTCGGGCCATAGGAATACGAATAAAGCCTCGATCGACTTGTTGTCCCAACAATATGCGTGTACACGAGAAAAAATTAATACTCAAACTTTGATGCAGGGCTCGCGCGGGCGAGCGAGCAAGAGAGAAAGAACGAGCGGGAAGTTCAAAGCGAAATACTCTTTTTTTCTTTTTTCACATCGCTCACCAGAATTATGTTATTTTGATGAAATAACACGGTTGCACGCGTCGCTGTAAAAGAACGAAAATTTTATATCGAAGCGAACCCGGCGGAATTTAGTTTATCACTGATAGGGATTTTAGATAGTCCGCGCGGACGGCACGCCCGTCCACAGCGGCGCGCTATTCATTCCGCCATTCGAATTACGGTCGCAATTAAATTTACGTTCTTTTATACGCTCCTCGGGAGACTCGGTCTCGGCCCGATTGAACGCGTATATTCATAATACACGTTCAGGAACCGCTCGGTGAAACTAGAATATAGCCAAGTGACTCTCTCGCGCGGAAACTTCCTGTACAAGATATAAAGTTCGATTTACTACGGCTGATTAACATCTTCGGGTGGGAGTAGCGCGGGCGCGAGAAAACTTTTCCCCCGAGATGGGGCGTTCGTATTTCCGGCTAAATAAAGCTCGGCGCGAGCGGACGCCGGCCGTGACTGTACTTCTTTAATAGGGAGCGCGTTCGGTAACGCCGACGTTCCGTTATTATCCGGGAATTCACGGAGGTAACGAGACGCCGAGTGTGTGTATCACATAATAGAATTATCCCGCGCGACGTAATGCCGCGCGAAAAACGCCCCGGGGATCATTACAACGCGGGATATCGCGATGCGCGCATGATCTATTAATGACCGGAGCCGCGCGTTAAGCACGTGTCACGCGCGCCGAACTTTTGCGCGTTAATCACGATCGCACGACAGCTGTTGCGCGCATTGCGTCGCAAATCGACTGGAAATGATTATTAACGAAAACAGCCGGGGATCGGCTGCTGCGAGCGGAACTCTGACGAAAATCGTCGGACGCGAACCGCAGATTTCTGACAGTCATCGCCGAGGTATTAACTCGACGCGCTCGCACGCGCGTGCAATGCGCACACGCTGCCGGGAACGCGTGTCTAGCCGATAGCATAACCGACGGCGGGCTGCACCAAGTAGTGCGGGAGTATTGAAGTTTGATCATCGCGTGATTGACGTATGGCAGGCTGCAAATGAATGGTAGGCAACCTGCCAGGTGAATGTTCGCGCATAGACGGCGCACGAAGAGTCTCCACCCGCATAACTGCAAGGGCGGTGGGCTCGCAAACAGCCCTAATCTAAGCGCATCACGGACGATCGGCGAATCCGTTCCCTCCGGACGTTCTCCGCGAGTTTCCTCGAGCAATTCGAAGCTCCGGAATCTCGGGATCTCACACGTGAAGCGGGACGTCACGGATGATCGCGATGAAAAAGATCGCGGGAATGAAGATGGTGGGAAAAAGAAGACTCGTAGATCCGTTGATACGCGAATGCTGCCTGTTGAGTCGCGCGTCGCTTATTACCACGTGTTGTGTATTATTCCCGAACACGGGGGATTCCCCGGCGCGGACAGTGTGATTCCATTTTTAATCCACGTCGTCAAGTACGTAACGCAAGACGCGGAAAGGGACATAAACAGGATGATGTACGTTTATTTGTCAGCCCGGCTGTATTTTGCCGGCGCGCGGAGGAGCTTCGTACGTGGAGAACCGGTTGCCAATCGGAGAAAGCCGTCGATTTTACGAATCAACACTACTGTTTTTGAGGGAGGAGGAAACGTCATTATGGGGAATAACAGGCGGACCCGCGGAAATAGACGGCACGTATACACAAGGTGTCCCGAAATTAGATAGACTAGCTTCGGATGTTTATAAAGGACACCAAAATCAATAATTTTAGTCAACACATCCGTATCCACATCTGAGCCGTTTTGGCACTGGAGTGAATTATTTACAGCAGTTGCCCGAAGCGTCGGACCGTTTACTTCGGCACTGAGATGTCAGCAATTTATTTCCTGGTCCTGATTTGTGTTGCTATTTCTTGAAATAGCTAAAAAATATTGATAAAAATTGCTTCATCAAACTGAGGATTATTGCGAATTTTCCAACAGGTAAAATTAGTGTTGCTTGTTACCGATTCGCGAGCTCAGTATTACGGCGTTCCTTTATTGCTTATTCGAATTCGTTGAAGAAAAACGGCGGGATTCGTCGTGCTGAAAATTCACCTATTTCACACTCGATTGTGAGCCGCTACAACTTATCGTGTCTCCTGATCTCATAAAGCAGCTTCCTCGATCGTAATCCTCGGTGATTATCACCCAACCCGACCGCGTATAACCATTTCAATTTTACAAGCGCGCCATCCTAAATGTCGCGGAAAGTAGGAAATGCGAGAGAGGCGAGTTTGTAATCACGCTTTAATATCGTAGCCGAGGAATATGACGCGTAAAATACTGCGGCAACAACAGAAGAACCTGATAAACGCGAATCTCATTCTTCATTGTTTGCCGAGCACGCGATGACGCTTACATATCCCAACTTCTACGCGCACATTGCAATGTTGAACGCGTATCACATATTGCGAGGTGTTAATCAAACCGATATTAGTTAACGTGAACGAAATAAAAATTCTGCATGACAAACTTGGCGATGTAAATTTATTACTTATAATCCCGAGGGTCGGAAGTATCAAGAGAACTTGGCGGCTTTCGCGTCGCTTATGTCACGTTTAGCATAATGCTCGCGCTAAATCGTGATATACGAATAAATACGAGACGTTAAGATGGAACTCGATGTTACAGTACGACTGAGCGCAATCCTATTTATACAGTCTCACGATTTTGCGCGATTAAGGGAGAGCGGTATTACGTGTAACGCGTGAGACTGAAATTTCTTCTCGGTCTCGGCAGAGCTGCTCCTGAAGACCTTCCTCTTATATCTACCTTTTTTCCCACGCTCGTCCGCAGTCAGCATTTTTCAAGACTTCAAAGGGATACCTAGTTTCAAAACACCGGAATGTGTTCTGTATGTCGCGCATCGCGAAGAGACGTCGCGGGGAGGCATTTTAGAGCGTTCAAAGGTGATTTAAAGAAGCGTTTTAAAGGATTCAAAGGTAATTTGCCAAAACGAAAAAATGCTCTTTCCATAGGTCGTACCGATGCTTTCATCAAGTCTCGATCGCGTCTAAATATTTCGCCGACGCGTTGCATAAATCAATTAGCATTCGAGATCTATTACGTAATCGCGCACTTGGCGAGCGACGTGGAGATGATTTTGTTTGAATGGCAGAATTGAAGTTTCTTTGTTTTTCTAATTTCAATCGAACTTAGGGCAACTTAAGTTGTCGTGCTTCACAAGTTGCCCTCGGGGACTTGCAGGATGCAAGTTTTCGCGAGAGATGGACAGGTATGTGACGGCAAACATAACGTTAACGGGAAGGTCGTATCTGTGATGAAATGTCGCGCGCTATCTACTCGCTTCGTGACCCCGTGTCATTAAAACAAGGGTGGTATGCATCGCGCGAGGCCAAAATGTCTCCCTTCCGCGCGGCAACGAGAAGTATTCGCGGAATCTTCGTTCCATCTTTCTCCATGTTTCTCGCAAGCGGGCAATTTTTTTTTACGACGTCGGAGAGAAGCTAATTAATAAGCCAGCTAAAAAGGAAAAGTTAAAATTCGTCGCGCACAAGGGACGAATTGACTTCGCAACGGAGTTTTTACCCCATCCTTTCTCGCGAAGCCGATTTGTAAAACTGAGGGAATTACCTCTCAATGTATCGCGCGGATAACGCGGTTAGCGATAGCTTTTCGAGGGCCGATCGCGTTTTGTAGATTGCGAGTTAATCAGTTCCTCACTTTCGTCACGTATCGCATCTGTTCGCGGCGGAACGAGCTTGAATTTCACTTAACTCGAGTTCACGCTCGGGAGAAAAGGGGTAGTAAATTACTACGTACGCGATACCGTCGCGCGCGTCCAGCCAATTTTCAACATTGCTGAAGTACCTGTGTTCCCATGCCGACGTCTACGTTCTTATCCACGGTCTTATCCATGTCGTCTGTAATGCAGCGTCGAGTTACGACGCGAGGGACGCGTCTTGAGCGCTTCTCGAGCTATTGAAAAAAGGCTCGCCCATCGGCGCACGTCGTGCGTGTCGGAAGAGCGAGATGAGATATAATTTCGCGAATTTATTCCGAGGGGGGACGGTTTACAACGCGCCTGTGTAGGCCCGAAGGGCTTTCTCTTCGTTGCGCTCTCTTCGCGTGAAATTAGCAGCGTGTCTAATTGGCCGACTTTCGGGCATTCACAAGATACTTGGCCGTTTGCATCCGCGGGAACTCGGCGATTTCTTTTTTTTTTTCTCTCTGCTACAGAGAGACCGGCTAACCGTACGCTGGGGATTCCTCGTCGCCGCCGTATGTCTGTTTGCGCCATTAGAGTATTCGCCGACTTTAACGGGATGTCTTTTGAGAAAGCCGAGTAAAATCTTGATTACCATCGTACCCGTCCGTGCGATCTTTTCTCCACTGCCCGTCGATTTTACTTCGAAGGGATTTCCAGGTGCGACGTTGAAGCGTAGGTGCGCGAGGGAGGTTTCTCAAGGAATTTGGCAACACGAAGAAATCGAATGCGAGTCAATAGGAGAATTCGTAGTCGTACGGAGAAGATATCTCCGCTCCTTTCCAGCCCTGTCGTATACAACGCGCGATTCGCACTTGACGTTTAATACCGAACGACGCTATTCGCGTTTGCCATTTTGTTTACCGTTGTGCCGTGCGCAAACTCGTGCGAGATTCGAATGCATATCAGTCTATATCTCTTCGATATATATGCGCCGGGTCGATTGCTGGCTTAAAGCTTTCTACGTACACGCTCAAAAATGGGAGTGATGGTGTACCATACGTTCAACACGTGCGCGTTTTTACACAAAAGAGAGAGAGAGAGAGAGAGAGAGTGGAAAAACGTAAAAAGAAAAATGAATATGCATTTTTTGAACGAACAAGATTATCTCACGGATAACGTGGAAATTGTAAATCGCGTTGGAAAAAAGGATATTGAAAAAAGGATTTGATAATAAGTTCTAAAGTTTATATTTAAGACCGTCTTAAGTTCATCTTCAGATGCTTTATAGTCAATGAAATAAACCGTACAGTATCCAAAGATGAATTCAAGACAGTCTTAAATATAAGATCCGACTATGAATTCCGACCATAATTAGAATAGTTCATTACTGTAAGATGCAAATCATTCAGCTGAGTGAATTTGTCCTCGGGACACATTAATTTGCTGCTAGAGCAAAATAGTGTCCTCCTACATTTACTAATTTGTTCTTAACAAAATAATTTGCACATTCAGCAAAATGATACAGCGAGTGGCAAATAGTGACTCTTAACGAGCCGTTTTGCTGCCCACAGTAGTAATTGACAAATTTTGCCGCGACAGCATAAAATTTGCTCCGCCGGCGACTTATTTTCTCCCTGTAGATCAAGGGAATTTATTGGGACGGCGCGAATTCATCACTGATCGTATTGAGCGCTTTAACGAATACCGGCGTTTACACGCTATCGATAATATCGACAAAACGTATTGCGAATATGTCACATAATCGCGTGGTCGGCGTAATGATAGCGTTACGAGGACAAATTGCTGCGAACTTTGTAGCGCGCGCATGTCAATACGCGTCACAATCAAGTTAGCGCATAATATACGGGACTCATAAATTATGTAAATGATCTGCGGCAACAACAAACGCATATCGAGCAGCAGATAGTTTCGGATTGCATTATGGTACAAGTGTGTCAGCGAATACACGGACAAGTGCTACAAAGTGCACCTGCTGCGGACACGCACGATAGGTGATAACAAAGCCATCCGCGTCTTCATATTGCAACCTGATTTTAATATTGTATCATAAAAATTAGCATATAGAGTAAAATGCAAAACCGTTTTCTTCGCGGGAATCGAATTTACGGCGGAATCGCGGAAGCCTGCAATATGCAATATGAAATGTCGCAAATGCAAAATGAACAACGACGTGTCGTTTTGCGGGGACCGCGCAGAAGAAATTAATTTACGTCTTTATTCAACGACGCCGAGATGATCTCGAGACAATCTCGGCTTATAATCGTTCCCTTTGACGGTACGGTAATTTACCGTCTCTTATCTTGAAATTGTCGTCGAGGAAGAACTCGGCTCTAAATGTCGTTGGTTTGAACCAACCGCGTTAATTCTTCGACGCGTTCACCGACGCTATTGATTGCCGTTGAGAATTCAAGAGCTTAACTGAAAATCGAACGACCGAAGATACGGCAAATAAATGACGCTATGTTTCACGCGCGTATTTGTTTTTTTTTATTTCGCCCGGTCAGTTGATCCCATTTTCCGTTTATTGTTACAGGATGTTTAATGCATACGGTGACACTCTATTCGACCAATGAACGTGATATCCCGTGCACCAGGCGAAAATTGGTCGGAGGTGAATTGGATGCGACGAAAGAGATGTGGCAAAACGGTCGCGGCCAAGTAGAAGCGGCGAAATGGCTCGCATCGACTCGAGTGTGGTTCCAGGGTAACGCGAATCCTGGGGAAGAGCGTCTCTGTGTGTTAGCGTCGCGGGTTGGCGCGAGTGTAAATTTGTATCGTTCTTATCGAAATTCATTCGCTTTAGTTCCATCGCATCGGCGCACTTTCCGGGATCTCGTAAGAGATCTGATTGATAGTAAAGGTAAACGAAAGGACGCGAAAGCTCTCGAGATAGCCTACAAGGATTTTTCCACGCCTTATTAAGCAAGCTGTAGAAGCTCCTCGCGCGATCGTGTTATTGTTTATTTATGAAATGCACGGCTCCCCCCCCCTTTCTCACTTTATCTCTTATTTGATTTCATCTTCGCAGTTTTTCACTTTTCTCTTTTTATCCTTCGGCAGTCGGTTAGTTATAGGTGCGCGTATGATCGAGAGTAAATATCAAGTTGTCGATATCGAAACTTGCAAAGGTGAAATTCGTCCAAATGATGTGCGGTAAATTATTCGGTTGACGCAAATGTTTCGTTCCGTTTTTCATTTTTCCAAATCAAAATGTAAATATAACATTTCATTTACATTCACTGTAGAGTTTAATTAATTAATTAAATATGCACCGTTTCGCTCGATGACCCGCCATACCTCCGATAGCCACATGATCCTGCGCCCGTAGAAATTCTGAGATTTCTGAACGAAGGACTGATTTAAAAAAGGCAACGAACCGGGTTCGCATCAACCCGGTAGTCGACAACAACGAATTAATATCAACAATACAATTGCATAATCATTTGCATCTGGTCCACGTTCTCTTGTCGTTTATTTTTTTAAACCTTTTCGCCGAACCATACACGCTTCTCGATGTATACTGCTGAACATCGAACTGTCAGTTCAGCCCTTGATATCAATCTAGGAAACTCTATATCAGTTTAGGATTCAGTACGGATACCAATTAAGCTCACACGAGTGACACGATTAGTAAGCGGCGAAGCAGCCAATTACCGATCAGCGAAAAAAAGAAAACATTGCCTTGCCAGATATTCCTTTCAGACTCAACGCGTTGCGTTATCCGCTTTTCAATTTATTCTTCTTCCCACCGGTTTACATTCTATTTCTTATTTTTTTCTCTTTCCCTTCGACCAACCGCTCTTTGAAACACATGTTAACCGTCAGATGTCAAGCTATCGATATGAAATTCATCCATTCACCCACCAGCACAAATTTACGTAGTCGGGGCATGCGATTGGCAAATATCGTGATTACTATTGCGGAAAAAGCAGAGAAATATTTGCGATACATCGCGTTCTTTTCACATTTAATTTTTTCCACGTGGGAAAACACGTTGGTGTATATTATTTTGATCGCTGCCTGCACAGAGAGAATATTATAGTTATTTTTCATGTACAAAATTCTTTTCCATTTTCCTACGTTTCCTGATAGCGCAGAAATAGACTGCCAGAACAGTTTATCTTGCTAAGAAACATAATTTTTTATTACCGTAAGCAAGCTCCAGTTTCTCAAACGAAGAAAATTACTATGTCCTGTACTAAAAATTTATGCAACACGTATTAAATTTTACAAATATCTATCATATTTACTGCAAAGTTATATATATTTATTTTTATATAGTATTTTTCTGATCAAAAACGGAGTAAATTTAAAAATGAAAATAAACAATTTTTAATTTCCGCGAGTAATCGCGTTGAAGAGGGAAATCAACTTGGAGGGTGCGTGACGTGTCCATGTTGAATAAAGTTACCGGATGAATTCTTTATCTCCGATTGTTGGGTGTTCAAGCGCGCTTTAATATTCCATCGCGCTGCCAGACTCTCTCAATAGGAATTACTTCTTTGAAGGCGTTAACTCAAGGCACTCCCGGAAATTTATGCGGAAATCTAATGCCGTGCAATACCCCGCCGTTATCTCTCGTCGTATATAATCGAGAGCGATGTCGATGCAACGTTAATCGCATAACTATGATTCTTGAAATGTTTACGTATCTCATATTCTTCTTTGCGGCGCCTCTTCCCCTCCGTCCACGGTGGAAATTACACGGTGAAATTCGGAATACGGAAAAGCGCAAGAGAAACACCGGCGGTTCCGCGCCCTTTTCCCCCGAACGAATGAATATTCACATTTACACATCCGCGCGAAATATTCTCTTTTAATACGAAAAATATATACATACATAGAATATATGTGAATGTATATGCGTCTCGGGCGCGCGTGCACGCATGGCTCCGCGCGCATTTCCATACGAGATCCGCGAGACTTTTACGCCCCGCATCACATCACAGTCGGGCGGAATAATCAGGCCATTCTTATATTTATTTTAAAAGCTCCTTCCTCTCCGCGCTCGGTCAGACGTCACGCATGTACGCATGCGAAACGTTTTAGTGAATTATGATATACCGTACGCGTCAAATGCAGCGGGTCGTCCGGTCGCCACGCGTCGTTCCCGTTCGCGGACCGGCATGCAAACGTTCTACACAGAGAGAAACCGTAAAATAAATCCCCGCGGGCTCTCGTTCGCACCCGCGAAATTCTGACTGGGCGGCGCGTCACCGCGGGTTACGTTTTTTTCGCGGAGAAAATGGTTATTTACATCGCAGTAAGGCGTTTGCGATTCTCATTATAAACAATTGATCTCTCGTCTTGTATTATGTTTATAACTCGGCACGTTTGCTCAAGAAGAATTGTATTTTAATATCGTAAGTATAGCCAAACGAACAAGCGTGATGATATTACGAAGCTTCTTCCGTTGATATGCATAAATCGGCGAATTCGTTATATAATGGCTTATGCACTCAAGTATTCCTGATATTTTCTACATTCACTGGTATCTCTCTCTCTCTCTCTATTTCTCTATTATTTTCCAGCGAGATGTCTGTAATTCGCTGTAAGTTAAACCTGGATTCTCAAAGGATCTCAAAGAACAAACGGTTCTCGAGGATAGTGTCTCGTAAACAGTGGTAACGTAATACAAACATCATTATATTATCAAACTAAAAATGCTTTCTTATGCAAAAAGAAATATACTCTAGTTAGGTTTTGTATAATTTCTTCTGCTTTATTTCGGCATAAGAGATTATTTACATGATTTTGTTGTCATTTTATCTTGCAACGGTCGAAATGTATAACGAATAAAAAAGGACTTATAAAAGTAGATTTGGAAGTGTCTCTTTTACCAATTTCGATGCAAAATACCGCGTACAAACGGATTAGATTTAATGCGTCTGCAATTATTTACAATGCGGCCTTTACAATCTTTATTTCAAAATTTGCGATCTGCGATCGCAGAAAATGATTTTATCATATGTGGTTAAATTGTGAGCGAAAAATTTTCTGTAATATTTATATCTATGAAAAAAAATTATTGAAACTAATAAAAAAATAATAAACAAAAAAATCAGAATATATTAAAAATTCCCAATTTTTTAAAACGAGTTTGAAAAACTTAAATATACAATTATAAAATATATAGATTGCCATAAAACTTCCGTGTAAAATAATGTTTTCATTTATCTCGCGATTTCAAAGCAAATATCAAGTATATGTGTTCATAATATATAAAATTAATTTTGAAAGGTTATTTCAAGTCCTAAACGTGCGAGAAAAAAAAATTTGTAAAAAAGCGGGTGTCCCTTACATTTCTTTAAAATATATTCGAGATTAATTAAAATCGATAAGTCATCCTTTCAGACTTTCCTTTATTAGTTCTCTTAAATCAATATCTTCTTATATTGAAATCCGTGACCCGTTTGTTAGATTCCAAGTGCTTTCGCAGATCTCAAGTACTGTGCTTATAATGCCTAATGGATAAAAACGACTATCTACGAAGTGAAAGTTGAAAGCATTCGTACGTCCTGTCTTCTGTCATGTCGTAGTATTCCTCGCTAATGTTGCTATTAGTATCAATGATAGAAAACACGATTCTAGTTGACAAGGAGAGATACACGTATCATCTTGCAAATGCCATTGTTCTAATGCTTGACGTGTGCATTACGGATAGCTTTCGGAAATTATTCCTCATCGTAGCCAGATAGTTCAGCAACATTAATGAGATATCAGAGATTCATCTACCGGCAAATAGTTTCAATAGTTTAGCTTTCGTGCTCGGTTTAAATTTGCCTCACTAACTAGTTAATGAAGCATTTTTAATTTTTCGCCGCTATAACAAATTGTACAACGTAAGAATGCGTAATGTAATGTTAATCTTATGACGTTAAATATCATGTAATTAATTAGTCCATATGTCGTCAACGATAGAGAGAGAGAGAGAGAGAGAGAGAGAGGGAGACAGAAAAACAATATCATTGAGCGCGAATAACGTTAATGAGTAATGTTAATTAAGAGTGCATAGGAGAATGGAAAAGGAAGAATTATACCACTAATCAATCTGACACGGAAATAATCTTGGTTCACTGTCACCTGGCTTGCTAAATATCGGGCAAATAATTAATTTCTTATGTACGGCTTCCATTTTCTCTCATATATATATTATATATTATATATGTTTGATCATAGACGGAGTCGCAGTTGTGCAGTATTCTCGGAGAGAAAAAAGGATCCCCGTCGTCTGCATCGAGTCGCTCCAAATAAAATAACGTTTTTATTCGAACCATAACGCAACAAATAAAACAAACGTCAAATAAAAATAAAACGAAGTAAAAGCGACACCTTAAGCGTGTGTCGTTTCCGCTTCGTTGTTTTACGAAATAGCGAGGAAATTTCAATGCAAATTTTAAAAGAGAGAGACAGAGCTCCCTCCTTCTTTCTCTCTATTCGCGACCTGTGCGAAAATATTATTTCACGTCGAGGAAACTCACTTTCGCGTTTTTCTTCCGCGTGTGTCTAGCAATAATTTATTGTCTACCGAAATAGGAAATGTCACGGTTTGCAGATTATTCTAGTGCGCGAAACTGATATCGCCACTCCGATATAGAAAGAATTCTGGGGCGGATAAAGGGGGGAGGGATATCAGTGACCGACAAAACAACTCCAGGTCTTTGTCCATATCTAGATGTAGACCGCAATGAAATTCACTGCTCACTTCCTGCATCGTCGATTCCTTTCGACTCGAGAATAGGAAAATCATGGAATCAAAGAAAGCGATAGTCCGAAACGCCACACAGGCTCCCTTCAGTTTCTCCTCAATTTGAAGTCTCAAATAGACCGAAATATATGTAAATAAAAATCTATTTCTCGCGTTCGAGCGAAACAATCGTGACAACAATAATCTTCCTTTAGTGAACATTTTTCAATTAGTTCAGAAATGATATTTTGACAGAAAAAAATTATATTTTCAAAAATAAAATTTTGAAGACAAAAATATCGATGGCAAGCTGTTTTTTTTTTAACGAGTTAAATTAAAATAACGAGCAAAATTGCGTCAACCTCTGAAACTGCCGATACTTTTGTTAAAAAGGAGAGACAGTCTCCGAATTGCTGAATTGGAACGGTCGAGAATAAGCTTCTTCGTGCAATGTTGCGTTTCCTGGTAAATATGAATGAAAACATCATCCTATATATAATTTGTTGCAACTAGTACCAACTCAAAGCAGCTTTCGGTTGAAAGGAGGTTGGTGTGCAATTTACAAGCGTGTGTATCGCTCATTAAAAATTTATCCGTTTATAAATCGATGATTATATTTCTGGTGTCGCGAGTCAGTGTGTATCATCAATAGATGGACCTTTGGGTGTCTCCTGGGTGTCGTTGGCGACACATAATTCAGGCGATATACATATATATAATCCATTAAATCGCGAATAAAGCACGGAAACGCGCAAGGAAGATGATCTTACATTCAGTGAGGTGATTATCGTGTAATTTGCGCGCGACCCTCGTTCTTGTCCGACTGATAACATTTGCGCGATCGCTGCTTATCTCCGATAAACCGGCGAAATTGTTGATCGTTGAATCAGCGTGTGCCGACACTTCTACCAGATGGTAGAGATTACATTATGACACAATGACAGCTATGATTTATGGTACAAGGTATTTATTGATGTTTCTCGCGCGGACATATAGATTTTATTGGTATTTCCGTCGCGTTGCGAAAACTTTTATTGATCGTAAAGCTCGCGAAGAAAGTGACGGCGAATGTCCTGAGTATTTCTGCGCGGTTGCGCGGGCGAGAAGCAACGGCGGCCGCGTAAAAGATTTCAGATCTAAGGGTTCGAGACGATTTGATTCAAGTTACACGAGCAGCCTGTTCAGGTGCTAAGCACAATTCCGATGGAAGAGAAATATTTTTAACGCAGAAGAAAGTCTCGATGATAAATGCCGCCGAGTGTGATCAAAGCGGTGGCTCGTCATCATCAAGGCTCCTTTTTTTAATTAGAACGACCGGCAAGCCTGGTTATTTGCGCCGCGTTTAATCAAACGGGACTAAATTTTCGTTAGGAAATGCGACCTAGATACAACGGCCATTAGCTGCATCACGATATTCCTCGCGATACGTTCACGCGAAACGCATCGAGGAAAAGTAATAGCTTCGGGATTGCCTCGTCCCGTAAGCGGAATTCCGTCCGGGGAGTCGATCGCGAGTCTGCTAGCGTGAACTCGCGAAGAGTGACAATTTATTAACTTGAAAGCGTTTCGAAACCGTTCGCGTTTCGCAAGTTCACGCTAGACTTGCTGGAAGATTTAAATCATCTGCGAGGACTCCGTCGTGAACTGCGCGCAGCCACCGAAGCGGGCTCGTAATGACGATTTTTCATCGGGGCGGCTTCGCACTATAATTGCGAACAATTAACCCCGAGCGACTGCGCGCTCCGTTCCGGCATACCTTCCTGAACGGGTGCATTAACGGGCGCATCCCTCATTGGCACTTCCGCGCGATGCTCCACAATGTAGACGCGAACGAAAGGACGGAATCCTGCTGAATTACGAAACTGCACACACTCGATTTGATCTCCGAAAGCCACACAGTCGGTTGCGCGCGCGCGCGAGACAGCCAAAGCGCTTTCCGCATTTTGAGCGGAGCACCCGTAACAGTCAGACGTCGCGAGACAAGGACTCTCTCTTTCTCTCTCTCTCTCTCTCTCTTCCCCCTTTCTCTGTCAAGTTTTCAACCAACTCCGCAAAAAGTCGGTGCGGCATGTATACAACAAGCATTTTTATTGACCTAATTCCTACCGCCGTTACTGTGCGCGCGTCGGTATTTCTCCACACGAGGATGCAGAGACACGGACCGTGAGACTTTCGCATAGATATTGCGAGACTAAAATCAAATGGGATCCGCGGAATAAACCAGCGAATAATTTACATTGTACGTCGCGTGTACACCGGTCTCGTATAATTTAAGTCGGACCACAGTCAATCCCGTATGAATAACGAATAATGGGACTTGTATGTATAATGAACACTGTGCACATGTATAAAAAGAGCAAGAGAGAGAGAGAGAGAGAGAGAGAGAACCATAAAAATTTATAATTATATATTCAATGTAATACACTGAATAAGGCGTTGCTATTTAAAAATTGTTGCTAAGTACATATTGCTACTGGAAGTACGTTCCGATAGTTTGTTCCGGAGTTAAAAGAGAAACCTCATTATCCCTTCTTTCCCTCCCCGCCTTTTGGTTCTTTCACGCTTGCGCCGGCGCAAAGTCCCCCTCACAGAGAGAGTTTGATTAAATCTGTTTTGAAATTTCTTTTTCCGGAACTTTTTTCCTCTCTTCACAAAACACCCCCTCCCTCTCTATCCCTCTACCTCTACAGACTTCTATAATTTTTTCTTTACACGCGGTGTCTCTCTCATTTTCTGCGTTCCATCAACACGGTGCGGGCGGAGCGAGATGGAAAATCGAGCGCGGGCTGCGACAGAAATGCGGGGGAAGGTGTCTTTTATCACGCCGATACTTCTTCAACGAGCCGACCTCGTCTGGTCTCGAAAGTTCAAGATATTTTCGTGACGATCGATTAATCCCTGACGATTCGGTCCGATCGTGCGCGTACACATCGACGTTTTCGCCGCGTACGCGACGAAACGGATACGAGGGTTAGCAGCTAACAGTAATTAGTAGCAGTTAGTAGTGAACAGTAGTAAACAAAGGAGAGGAGTGCGTTTACACACGCACACATACTCACGAGAGACGCACTTACGAAAGCGAAACGTTCGTGGGTAGATCTTGGCGCGCTATTGAATTTCTACCTGCGAGTCTCGCGGAGTCTTCAGCAAATGAGGAAGGGGGCTTTTTAATATCGCCGCGCACACCGTGCACCGTCACTCCCGTAAGGCCCCGTGTAACGAGAACACTCTAATGAGATTTTATTCCGAAGCATAAAACATGGAGTTTGTGCGCGCGATCTATTCATACCCCGGGGTGTGTGTGTGTGTGTGCGTGCGCGTGTGTGTATTCTCGTCGCCGTGCAACTTCGTAAACTCTTCTTCTATCGTGCGTTGCTGAGGCCGCGCCATCGACGAAGCAATTGTCACGCACGGTGCATTAATTCACGGCAGCTGAACGATGCAACTAACGGAGAAATGATTTCCACCGTACAATACACCGGCGCGGCGGGACTCGGCCGTGTTACATCAAACTTACCTAATTCACATGCGCTTGCCGAAGTTGCCGGTGGAAATTACGGGTTAAACGGGAATTGAATACGGGTGCCGCGTAACGTAACGTCGCGAGCACGTATGTACAATCAATTGACACGTAATTGTTGATAATGCGAACTTTTAACTCTCCCAAAAGCTACGATCGCGCTGTAATTACGCGCTGCCGACGGGACGGGTCACGTTGTTACGGCGCGCTTCCCATGGTTTATTTCAAGACGGGATCCGATTCCGCGGAGAGTGAAAATTCGCGAGGGGGCGAGTTCTCCCCGGCGTGACAAATGAGTACAACGCAGTCGCGCCCGATGACTTCGTGCAGACGCGATGGAAATTGCAGCGACGAACTCCGCCGGCTCGTCGATTTCCGACGGGCGTGCTGTTGATCCATAAATTACATCAACCGAGCGGCGAACTGAAAAACTCGAGACGCGAGGAAACGTACGCGCGAGTTTCCCGAGGAGCCGCGCGCAACAGGAAAATCAAAAGCTCTTTAACAACTTTTTCTTCGATCAAGGTCCGCGGGTCCTCCATTGTGAACTTTGATTTCGAAATTTCCGGACGCGCCGGCAATCACCGTATTTCCATTAACACAACAACGGCGAGATAACGCGCGAGTTAATAAACAAACGCACACGATAACACGTACGCAATGCGCGATACACAGTCATCGAGGTATCTGATATTGCAAATTAAGAGNGGGGGGGGGGGGGGGGGGGGGAAAGACGACGTTCGGGCACATTACCGTTAAGGGTGAATTGCCATTTGCTCCCTTTCTCATCGCCAAGAATTTTTAATCGGGAAAAAGCGCACCATCACTTGGCACACACTCCGCGAAGCGGTATTTTGCCGGATTAACGAAGTACCATGTTCCGTAGAGATTAAAAGTAAAGCCTTCATCAAATAAACCCCCACGTGCGCGGGACTTTAATTTCAAATTCGCGAAATGGCTGCTACATGCTGGAGAAATTACGCCTGGACGTGTGATTCCGCTCCGATACAAGGTAGTCCTACTTCCGAGAGCGCGAGGCTGGATATTAATATTTTCTGCGGTACCTGCGCGCGCGAGGCGTACAAGGCACCGCAGCGAAATGTGTAAAACGTACTCGTATTACATCAAAATGTACTTTACCCGTGATACATATACGTGAGACACGTATGCACAGGTACGCACGCGTATATACTCAAAGGTAATACCGTGTTGGTAATGCGATATGAAACTTCTATAATCACGAAGCCGGCAGAAACGTTGCGCCGACTCGGAGAAATCGAACGGTGTGTCCGACGGTACGGTCTAATTCGACCACAATTCGGCCGCTACTGACATTTTTATAATATATTACAAAGTAACGACGATGAGAGATTTGCGTTACGACTCGTCAATTAATGTTCGTTCGTGCACGCCGTACAGTCAGCGTCGTGTATGCGATTTCTTAGGCGGAAAGAACGACTTTCAGCTATATACGTGACCCATCAGACCAAAAGTCGCATTAGTAATTCTAATTATAATTTTTAACCTTACGTGTAAAGTGCGCGTATAAAGCTGAAAATTGTGTAGTTTTTCATCGAGAGAATGGCACAGTATATGCACAGAGAAGAGGATTTCTGTGGGTATAATAGAATCTTTTTCAACAAAATCGCGTATAAGAAACCTTTTTCTCTGCGACGCCGGCTGTATAACACGTGCGAATCGTCACATAAGCGTACACCGCGACCGTACCTCGCAGGCTTTTAACCCAGACCAATAGGGAATTAATAAAATTATCGAGTTTATTTTCTCCTCGGCGCAGCAACTTATTGACGCGCGAAGCATTAAACGACTAATTAAAATGGAAATTGCAACGTTACAATTATGATTGTGCTCGCCCGTTGTAGCTCCCGCGTGAAACGTTTACCGTAATTATAAAAGTCGTTATACCAGCTTCGTACACGTCACGTTATTATCGAAGCTCCAACCGGCGGAAGGGAGATGAAAGGCTGACGCGTAATTAAGTGCGTGAAGATAACTTGACTTTTCACGATTCCGTGGCCCTTTTGTTTCGTCGTATCTCGCGCGTCGCGGCCAACTCTACTTTCGCGAAGATATATATCATCCGTCTGCCCGGCGAATGCGCGGTTTTCCGTCCCGTAAAATAATAAATCCACCGCGGCATTGTTAATTCGCCAAGATAACCGCCGGAGTTCAACTCCTCTCTTAAACTCGCGCGAGATCGCATTAATGCGAGTGTCGTCCATAAACGTGCAAAGAGACACTATTTTCTCGCACAAACACGGAACACCGATTCGCGTTAGATTCTTCCGTTTGAACTTGAAGTGGCCGAGCTTTCATCGACTTTCGTTGAAAAGATCCCGGATAATCATCCCATTCGAAGCATCTCGAAGCATCTACTGCATGCGAGATTACGTCTCTCTTGTTGTTTCTCTTTTTACCGTTTTCATTCGTTTTTCCCAATGTCCAGCTAATTTCTCTCGGATTCAATTGTTTTGCATCAGCTAAAACGAAGTTTGAATTATTATATCGTACTCTCTCTCTCTCTCTTTCTCTCTCTCTCTCTCTCTCGCTTTCTCTGCCGTTTGAGTGGTCAAAAACTGAAAAATGCCAGTGAAATTGGACGATAAAATGTGCGAGTTTCCGCATATAGAAATACTTGCGGCGCAATCATTAAAACCCACAGTGCTTCATAATCGCGACGTGCGTATGCGCAAGCACGCCGTCGAACTTTCATGCGACCTCATGTTATATAATTCATGGGACAAAAAGTAGCTCCAGCGATATAAATAGCTTGTGCACTTCCCTTGATGAATGTATATTCATCTATCTTAACTTATACGATATGAAGCATCTTCCGTCGCATTGATTCTCTGCCTCCCTCTCACCCTTTCTCTCTCCTTCCGTTCATTACGAGGAGGAATGAAGAAAAATACTTTTAGTAATTCATGAATTATGAGAAAATGCCACCATAATCCGTGTCGAGACGAGTCAGATGGGGAATAATAACAAGATTTTAACGAAGGGCGGAGCGCTTCTTGTTTTGCATCTCTTTTACATCGAGTGATATTCTCGTTCGCTTCGTTAGCGTCCCGGTTTTTCTGCCACCGCAAAGATAGTTTACACCTGAATAGTCAAACACCTTTTCCGTCAATGATAACGACTCGGATCGCTCATTGCAGTTTGTCCTCATTCATCCGCTCTTATTTTTCGCTGCTCGAATTTTTCTTCCTTGTACCCCGTCTCGCTTTATCATCTTTCCGCCTCAGCCGCGAGCGATACATATCCTGCTTTATGCTGAATATATATTACGTCGTTTGCTATCCGTCGTTATTTTTATTTACAGGGTATAATTTGTTATTGTAATTAGTTTGTAAATTATTTTAAAAATAATTCCGAACATCCGTTTCCTAAAAATGCTCACAAGATCTGGAGGTATTCTAAAGGCTCTTTTAGAAGATGCCTCTTATAGTCTCAATACGGTAAAAAAGGGTCAATAACTATTTGTAACATCAAAGGACAATAACTTGCATAGTGTTGCATCTCGAGATTTTCCATCCAAGCTCGATGAAGTTTGCAAGGTTAACGTAGAACCAAAATTTCAACTCGGGACATCAAACGACGTGTTCATTAAACTTCTCTGGTATTTTCGAAAGTCAGACCGCGCAGCACGAAGTTCATCCGGTTCGAAAGTTATTTCGCGGATATTGGCATTAATAATCAGTGAACAGTTATTGCATAACATTTCTCCTGTCTACAGTTTTTTTTAACAATAAATACGTTTCACTTTTCTCCACATATTTACTTTCAATTATAGATGTATATGTATATTATTAATATGTTAATGTTCTCACACCCACACATCATGAGCAGTCTCATGTCTCCACTGTAACGAACGTAAATAATTGAAATAGCGTTCGCACACGTAGTAAAACGTGTAGCGTGTCGCACGTAGTAAAACTCCCGACGCGCGAGACTTGGCGTAATTAAAACTATTTATTAACGATAAAGAATTTGAGCTAACCGTTGATTACTTCGGAGCAAGTCTCGTTAACGTCATTGCACTAATGTGTCCCGCTAGAAACCGATTAAAAAGCTTTATCGACAGGATAATTATGCTTAGCGACATTCCCTTCGTGACACAAATACCATCTTTATTCGATCTCTAAATCCTATTACAAAGGTTATAGCTCGAGTTATCAACTTACCGAACTTACCAAACTTATTTTTGTAAAGTTAATAAAGCGAACACAGTATCTGACCTATAGATGACGTAATATAAGGAAAATATAACTCGTCAAAAGTAATTCGATGACTTAGCAAGCGTTAATGATTATAACTGATTGATGAGTACATTGTTCAAATTTTTCTGAAACTTTATCTTCTACGTATTTAGGATACTCTGAATGTTGAATAAACTTTAATCAGCATAGACTCTAAAAGCATCGTGTGTAATTTTTAAATGAGTTATGGCAGCCGATGAAAATTATAATTAGCAACGCTCATAACTCAATATCAATTTTCTGTAAAAAAACAATCAAATTTTAACCAAATTTGATGTTTGATTTAAATCCTTTAATATTCGATTCTGATTCGACACAGATTGATTCTCTCAATTGAGTTGATTTTTCATTTGCTCGGTTCAATCAACCATAATACTGATTTGATTAACGAGCACTCGACTTTTAATGAAATGTTCGATGTATTATTAAAGAGGTATTTGTAAACCGATATGATTATCCTTAAGCGGTATTGCGAAATTAAAGTGGATAATATCACCGTTGAAAATCGAAGCAGACATATTTCGAAAGAAAAATTTCCACCTCAATTTTCTTTGCAAACATCTCCGTTGTAGAAGATAAATCATGACCCTCCTTGAAGATGAGGAACTTTTTGCTTTTGTTCTTATCGTGCTTCAACCCCGCTCTTTACTACCCTCAAGAAAAGTAACGCTTTGTAAAACTCGAAAGCGTGCCGGTTATAAGCGTATCTGCCATTTGCTAAACGAGATGAACGATCCCATCTCCGAGAAAAGAATTGTCTCGAAATAAAAGTTTCTCATTGAGCCGCGTAAGCGCGATTCCTGTGCACTTATACCGCGTGAACAATGCAAGAAAGCAGAAATGATGTCGGAAAGTACAATCGGTGACATGTACGTATATTGCATGCTAAACGCCATAACAACCTTAACATTTACTGAGCTTAGTGACGATGGAATTTTTCGATCACACGCGATGAATCGGCATATTCGTGCGTCATGTCTGCTGGTTATTCTGTGAACCGGCGAGAATGCACCAAGGCAGCAGTCATGATGCACGAATATGTCGATTCATTGCGTGTGATCGAAAAATTCCATTGCCACTAGGCAAATGTTAAAGCTATCATGGCGCTCAATTCCTTACGTCGGAAATTACATAATTTTCAGCCTTATATACATAAGGTCAAAACCGTTATAATTAAATCTGTCACAACCTTGTCACATTATATAATTCGAGTTACTTATGCGATTATTAATCTTATGGGTTATAACGAGTAATATGAGTACAATGTTGCAAATTATGTAACTTTTCGCTCAGAGAATGGCATAGCTTTCGTAACGCTGACTATACTGAAGGTGCGAGCGAGTTTGCTGCGCGAAATTGCTGCGGTATGAAAAAAAGATCAGCTCTATGGAATAGCATTTATAATCCGTTCATTTGCGAAACAGAGCCGAACGTGTTTAATCAATTAACATCTACCGATCCGGCGATGTTACCTCCACCGTGTCGTCGTTCTGCTTATCTCGCTTATTATGAGAACATGATCCAGAAAAAGTGTTCGTTGTGTGTACCCAGGGAGCACTTCGGGTAACGTGGAAATTCAGAATCAATTTCACACGGTATGACGATAAAAAGATCTAGACGAGAAGAAGAGAAGTGTAGGAAAGAGGAGGGGGAGGAGGGAGAGAGAAAGTTGCAGCCGACCGTGAAGAAGTACGGCGGAGCGTAATAAAATCATTTGTTAAATCCCATTCCCGACTACTTGAAACTCGTCCTCGAAATCAATATTCGATATACGGGTTCGGGCTTAAATTCGCGCAAATTATGCGCTTAATGAAATGTTTCGTTCCGTTGAGATTTTTCGGTCGCAAAGTCGACCCCTGAGACGAAAATGTCGAAGCTGCAGTAACTTTCGAAGTGCGTAGAGCGCCCCATTGAGAAAGAAGAAGGGTCTCCGCGCTTCTTCGAGCTTCGCTACGGTTTCTTATTTGCATGCTGAAATTTTAATAGAAAGGAACATTTTACCGCACAGTTTCTCCTTAAACGTCGATGTTGTTGCGAGATTGATTCCAACAGATTGAAGTGTCTCGTAACTGAGTCGTGACTGAATCGTTCCCCTTGTTACGAGATTTTCATCGTTACAGTGCCCTTGCAATTTTACCGCGCTACCTCGGCTACGCGAATCACCTGAACTCGCAATCCAGACAGCGGGAACATTTTGATTCGGAAGTTTCGGAAATTACGCGAAGAGAAACGCGGCCCACTCCTTTCTCTGATATTCTTACCGGAGCGAAGAAAAATTAACTCGTCGAAAAATGATGGAGCTTGAAGAAGATACAGCGGAGGGATCGAGATACACGCTGTCATGGGATGTATCCGATGAGATAATATTTAAATAGAAAATACCGGGGACGTCTTACGCGAAGAAGTTCAGCGTATGAGAGCATTTTGCACCATTTCAGACTATTAGGAAGAACACACAGTGTACACACTTTCTCGGTGTGATCCCCACCCCCCTCAATTTCTCTCTCTTTCCCTCTCTCTCTCTCTCTCTCTCTCTATTTTCCTTCTGCGCGCTCGAGCATATTACACACTTCGATGAAATTTTTCACAAAAGAATATTGTCCCGTGTCAACTATCGAGCGCATTGCTGCATCTGGCACATGTTACACACCAGCTTGCAAGCCGGAGAGATACGTGACAGCTGTAAGAAACTGACACGTTCTCGCGCGCATAGTAGCGACGTGAAAAGCGGTGCACGCGTTTTCCATGGTCGTTCCTTCTTTCTGCTTCGCGTGCACCGCATTCATTTGCCGTGTTTCTACAGGTACTCTTTATGTAGGTGTACAGTGTGACGTTTCTTAAATTATATTCCATGAAGGGCTTGCGTCCTGAATGATGAGATTTCGCATAATGGAAATAGACGTGTACGAGGGAAAGCATATCAGACAAGGGAACCGAGCTTGGATAGATGTTCATAATGAGTGCACCGCGTCTAGATTATATAATCAACGCAGCGTCATGCTCATTATACGTTATATATATATATATATTTATATATACTCGCTTAATAATATAGCCTCTTTTAGCCGGAATTCGTAGCTGGGAATTATTTTTTATCTTTGATTGAGAATGTAATTAATTACAGGTTCGTGCGTGAGTCGTTACACTTTGTCTTATGGAACGAGCAACACAGGTTGAACGAATAATAATAATAATAATAATAATAACATTCACAAAGCTATGATTATTTGGTAAATAATGACTACGTGTGTACCGGCTTCGGTCTTTGAGTTCCGCCCCTCCGCAAATAAAATCCCGTAAAAGTGCTCGTTAACGCGCCCATTAATCTCCGTTCCTTTATTTAAGAACGGTGTTTTGCCAGTGTTATTAGCATCAGCATCAGCTTTGCTGTTAGCGTTTCTCGGCCGCCAAACAAGCGTGGCTCTTAAATTGTAATGTAAGCGCGAGCTCCTCGGCTGACTGACGATTAAAATCCGCGCCGGGGGTTTCCGCGAGCGGCGAGACGAAGTAAATAACGACGACGACGACAACGACGAAATCATAGAACGGGGGTGGGGAGCAACAAAGGGAGAAGCGCGAAGTGAGGAATACAACGTGTGAATTAAGTCGTTGTTTCTGCAGTTGTCGCGGAGTTGTTTGCGCGATGTTCAAGCTCCGCCATACATTATTACACGGCGGCGGACGTGTAATAAACTTACGGTAACTCTTCCAACACTCAGTGAACACGCGGCAACTTTGCATAAAAGTAAATCCACGCGCCGTCTGCATGTAAATGTCGTTCTTCCGCCCGTCCGGGTGGCAGCGCGTCGATTTTCACACAGGCTCGTCCGCTTAACCGTTGATGACGAATTGTTCGCCCGAGGGGCAGGAGGGGAGGGTTAACGCGATCTCGCGAAATGCCAGACGGTGTCTTATCTATCGTAATCGAAGTAATTATTTCGAGCACGATTCCGCGTCGCACAGGCGAGTTCTTCTTCTCGGCTCACCGATTTCGCTCCTTCCCGGGCGGAAGTGAGTCAGTGCCAACTTGTAACCGCGACTTCTTTCGACCGGCGATCCTCCCCGAGGACTTCCTATTGTCGCGGCGCGTCTCACAACCCGGCAGTCTGATCTTGGCCAAGTGGAAGCGTTAGGGAAGTAACCACTGATAATGCCGGGGGTGAAAATACCTCGAATACCAGGGTGCAATTTCATTTCAGATCCGCGCGAAGATAATCGCGCGTCCGATTTTATTCACGACGTCTCTCGCACATTTCTGCCGACAAGAACCGTTAATTATGGAGACAGTCCTCTGTCCCTCTCCTCCCCGTCCCTCCCGCCCGTCGTTTCGAGCTGCTTTCGACACCGGGATAATAAATTTGCACTTGCAATTTCGCCGGCAACGGCCGCGCCGCTAACGAAGAAACTATGGAGATTAAATAGTGGTTGAATGCTCCAACGTATGATGGTTCGCCTCTCGGGGTTACTTCGGTTATTCGGTTAATTATTCACAAGTCCGAACTAATTTAATCCGCGTGGTAATGAAGGGGGTCACATAGCTACGGTCAACATCCCCCGGTGAGAAGTCCCGTCCAGCTCATCCCGCGCGCTTTGCATCCGGACTATTACGTAAACGTCGAAACAGGCGTTAAAAATTGCAACGTTATCCACACGTGGCACGTAACTCTTGCGGGCGGATCTGATAATTCCGAGCCAGAATACCTCGAACGCCGGGGCGCAGTTTTCGTTTCGGATTTGCGCGAGTTTTCCGAACGGCCCTCATTCAGACGAATTTTTTAAGTACCGTCCGAGATACAGCTCGTTAAAAAGGGACGCGGAGAAGTGGAAGGATTTTCTCGCAATTGGAAACTCGTGATTCGACCAACTGGGAGAATGTCACGCGGTCGGGATACCTATAACCTTCGTAAGTTACCGCTTTGAAACTGTTTATTCTCGCTATTTAATGGCCCGTGAATGGCTCGAGATTCCCGTAATAATTCGCATGCTGCCGAGTTAAAGAGATGCGGATTTTTAACGTCGGTTTTTACGTTCAGATTGTCGTTTCCTCTTTGGTATTCACGGTCGTCCCTCAAATTGCTCAGGAGCCACTTTAACAAGCCGTCCGCCGCAGCAAATTGGCATTCGCTTCGCGAACCTACGCGTATCAAAGAGGTCTCCCCGATTCTGATCGTCTCGTGACATAATCTTGACGCTTCTTCCCGATGAAAGTGTTAAATATCCCACGAGTACGACGATTCATCCTCGGCGCTCGAATCTCCCGGAATATCTTCTCAGATCGGGGCTTCGTGGAGTAAACCGCCTGCCTTATCCGAACTCGCCTACGGCTTCATTTATCATCCGCCCAACGTTTCTCTCTTTCTCTCGCCACGTTTTTGTGATCGGTTTTCATATAATTTACAACAAAAAATTCAATCGCACGCGCCACCCGTCGAGAAGTGCCCTGACTCGTCGGTGGCCCGGCGTACGCACAGAGTGGGATTGGGTAATTTGTTATTTATAAATTTCATGAATATTATCGAGGCATTAAGTATTTATGACTTACCGGATGATCGACAGCCAGATTCACGCTCACTGATCACCGTTTATCTCACGTACATAATGATATCAACTTGCGGCTAATTAATTACGTTATCAGCACGTCATGTAAATAACACGGTTCAATGCAGATGGTCCTATTCGGCACGCATTGTGCAACATTTATGCCGCTGCAATGAATGACGCACGAATATCATGTACGTTATAATATAAGCGTCGGCGCGCGCGCGCGTGTGTCGCGTTAATTGCCCGCGTGCTCCGGCCTCACTAGTCTTCATTAATTAAAGATGTCCGCGACGTGGCAAGGTGCTCGAAAACCAACATCAGGCATCGTATGTCGCCCGTAAAATATAGTCTTATATAATGTGTCGCATGTTTCGCGTTATAAGCGTACGTAATATGTAATATCCGCGGCGCAGCCCGGTATCTTCAATGTGAGAATCAGCGCGGAAAGAGAAGTGTCTTTGCACCGTAGGTTTTAGCGCGGATTTCATTCATTCCGGATTTATTCCGAATTCGTCCGCGGATCTGCGCGGAATAAATATTTCCCTCGGAATCTACGTGCCGGAATTTATGAAAGCGTTTGTTAAACGTTTCGTGTGCTTAAAAAAAAAAAAAAATCGACAAAGGCGCTTCTTCACAAATAAAATTTTTGTGCTTATATAATACATACGCGCACACACACACGCGCGCGCGCGCGCGCGCAAGCACGCATGCACACACATTAAAGATTAATTAATATGCCGTTAAATGTCTGGCGCTTTTTGTACACTCTTTATTTGAAATAGTTCGCTCGTTAATTTCACGGTAGACGCGGAATTCAATTAAACACGCCGCTTTTGTCCGCGATACGCGGTTCTTCGTCCGATAAAGAATTGTATCAAGACGAGCGCCTCATTAGCCCGATTGATTTATCCCGCGCGTTTCTTCTTAATTGTTCGCGACGGATTCGTCTATTTATCGTTTCGCGTCGAGCCGTTTACGTGGTGCTCGCAGCCCGTTGAATTAATAACAGTGTCTAGACGGGGAACCGTTGGTGTGATTAATTCACTGCTGTGTGTGCGCGCGGCTAATCGGTTTTTCTCAAGAGCGTCCGCAATCACAGCCGATCCGCACGCGTCTCACGTGGAAACGCCGATCCGCCGATAGATTTAACGATTGATATAGAAACATCTCCCCCGCGGGTCTTACTTCGACGTTTCCTCCTTCGAATCTTCGAATTTAACTCGCACGTCGTCCTCGTCCAGAATTGAAACTTGCGCACTCCCCGCGGCTCCCGACGTTAAATATCAATTTACCGTTAGAAGCGATCGCCCCGTACGTCAATGTATCAGCAACCATAGACATTCGTCGTGGACTCGCCACGGGCTTGAAGATAGTACGAGCATTCGGGAGAACTGTGTTTTCGGCACGGAGATCGCGCGCGTACTGAAAATCCCGGCAACCACCCCCATCGACCCTCACTGTCCGCCCCCGTTCCAATACAGACAACCGTATATATAACGCGTATAAAACGCACGGGCATGCATATTTCGCGATGGCAAAGACAAGAATGCAATTATCGCGACACCGAGTGCTCCTTTCACGACGACGTTTTCGGTCTTCGCCTTGCCGTTTCGCGATCACGCCCTCGATTCACCGGCCGAGAGGTGTCGTCCGTGTCATAACGATATTTCGCGAACTCNCCCCCGAATACTGAAGCTTGACAGCACGAGTCGTTACTTTCTTTTTTCTTGATACGTCTTGGATATACTTTCGAGTAATGGGAGACCGACTAATGATAATGAGAGAGGGCCGATCAGAGCTAATCGTGGATATTAGTGCAAATATCATTGAAACCGTGGGAGGACATCAATATTTGTACGTGTAATAATAACGCACCGAATTAGCCTGAATATTATTTAATTAGATAGTTGCAAGAGGAGATTAGTGAGCCACGTGAAGATGATTAATATTAAATAAGGGCTAAACAGTAATTAATAATAACCACAATAATTGGGATTCAGGGTGTATGCGACGTGGAAAGTCGATTAGCCGCTTAGATTGTTATTCCGCGGCTAATCCGGCGCGTGCGTTATTACACGTTCAAACATTAATATCCCCCAGCAGTTTAAATAATATTCGCGCTAATATCCGCAATTGATTCTAATTGGCTCCGCCCCTCTTCCTTCGCTTTTACGGTTTGCATACTCGTAGAGCCTGTTTATATAAGTTTGCTGCTTTCTGTGTACTCGGCGTTCAGTTTGCAGCGCGCGTCAGTTGTCGGCGGGCAGAAATTCGAGGTTGCAACAATATCACCTTCTGACTCCTATTCAGAATAGATCACGTTTCCCGAATTAAGTTGAGCTGCGTTCTGATCGAGTCGAATCGGTAATTCGAGTATCAACGCGTCGAATTAAGCGTTCTGCATTATGGTCCGCTAAAAGCAAAGTTGGTAACCGCTAAAAGCGATATTGAATGCGACTGGTATCGCGTGTGCCTCGCAAATGAGCATAAATGAAGGAAATTTAGCAGCGATACGCCACGATGAAAAGGTACGTCTGATTTAACCGCTCGTCAGCAGTATTTCACGCACGCGTCATTTATCGCGCGAAGATGGAATTCGTCTCTCCTTTCTTTTATTCGCGGATCTCACGATGGGCATCTCAAAATTAGCAAGTGCGCTTTAATTTCAAATTTCGACTTCTCGATCATACAGCGACGGGATGTTACCGATATTATAAATTTCGGACGATCGGGAGGTAGAAATATCGATTTCTATCTTCGCGACGATGAACCCACGGTTAGTTTCACATGCGCTCTTTAAACGTCTATGTGATACGATTCTAAAACGTTGCATACGCGTTTAAAGCACATGTATAAGACGAACACGTGCTACCTGGAAATTTACCTCAAACAATGATTGGTCTTGGACGTGGTGCGCAAGTAGTAGCCTCGGATAGTCGGGAATCAATACTCGTCTACTTTGGAACTTCATAAAAGCCGATTACTACCACCACTGCTACGTCGGGTGTACTTTCGCATAAATAAATTGCGTCAAGCGCCCATCTCGAAGCGAAGATCTTATAAATACGTTCTGCAATCGTGTTTCAGACTTATTCGAGCTGCGAGCTGCTGCTGCGCCCGTTCCTCATCCTCGTTACCGGCGAATCGATCGATCGTTGTCACGTTTGCTATAACGTTATAACGCGCGGCATTGCAATAAAAAGGTGCACGCGCGCGGTATGGAAGAGTTGTGTTGCCGCGCGTAATCCCACGGGCCGTACATCATCGTCCGGCGTCGGCCGACCGGAATGTTGACCGAGGTTTAGGCTCGCCGACTACTTCAGTTTATGCAAATGCGAATCCGTTTCGTCGAGATCCCGAATCCATTTGCTTGACCCTTTCAACGTTAAATTAGAATGCGGCCAACGCGCCACGCTATGTGCCGATTCAGGCGGGGCAATTTCAGGCACTTTAGAGCTGTGCCGGCCGGCGGAACGCGAGATGGAGGAGAATTAAAAGTTTAATAATGTCTTAGTTCAAATCAACCTCCTTATCGACTAATCCGCGACCCCGACACTTTCTTCCGGAGATGCACACCCCCGGAATGCACTCGGTACGGCCAAGTAAAATTTGTTTGCGATGCGACGCTCGATCGATCACGGAGCTCGACTTCGCTTTTTCGAAAACTGGACAGTCTCTCCCTGGGAAATTCGACGGAGCTACCGCAGCAAGAAATCGCCCACACTGTCGGCCACGAAGTAACCGACAAAGTAGGTTCAAAATTGCAGGAAGATGTAAGCTGCGGGGCATATGGGAGGTAAGATTGCGTGATCCGCGCTTCCGTACGGCTATTATCCAGGTATCGATCCAAGATTCTTTCCGACGTATTAATAGCCCGTTGAGAGAACATTAGTATTAATATTGATGGGATACGAGCAGAGATGTCGTACGCAAGGTGACGTCACCTTGTTAATCGGGTCAAGTGATGTAAGAAATCTTTGATTTTTTCCGCTCGTCACTCACGGGAATGCGGGTCGCGCGAGTCTTCTTGAAAGAATCTCTTTTTTTGGTCTGGCTCACCGATGAGCCGTACACTTGAAGAAAGTCTAAATTTGCCGAGATTGGTGGTGCGGTTTAGCACTCGATCGATCTGCGTCTCTCCCGTGCTATATTCCAACGGATATATTCCAACATGCGCGAGTCTCATTTTTATTTTTAGAATAGAATATTATTAGTCCCTCTCTTTCATTTGAAGAGATTGTCCAATTTAATATTGGTAATTTGTCCATTACGAGAGAGAGAGAGAGAGAGAGAGAGAGAGATGAGAGATCATGCATATTGAAGCTTGTTGAAAGCTTGAATTGAACACGTGAATCGTGCGCTCGCATCCGTGCACACGACGCGCGATGTGTCACACGTACACACCGATGACCAAAAATGTAAAAGATAAAAAGCTTAAAGGATAATCTCATGCTCAGTTAGTCTCTTGAATATGCACCTACGACGTAAATTCAACGAGTACTTTGTGCGCACAGCGCATATAGCGATATGCATATTGTGACGCGCGTTAATGGTGTCGATGCACCCGCATTCACAAAGAGATTTCGCATGATACGACTCGCTGATTCTTTTCGTTCTTCCGTATAATAAGCAGTCTAATTTGTGCCGTTAACTACGTAAGCGAGCAAGCGTATCTCAAATATTACAGAGAAATTCTTGACTATGATAAATTTCAGATTCGTCTCCTTTTTACAACGTAACATGCGACAAAATCGTGTAAATTTACGACGTACCAATATTTGCGAAAATTTATAATTAATAATATCCGACCGACGTAGCTGTACCAGCAGCGAGCGTAATGAATATTCCTGATAAATATTATTGCCGGTGGCCAATTAAAAATTCAGAGTTAATTCCCATTATTTAAAATCATAATTAAACAGATCCAGCGCACTTTTTATCTTGGTAAATTCTGATATTTGATAAGTCTTCCCCTTCATTCAAATTAATCGCGCGCAATCGTTATCCAAATCTCTTAAAGGCTACGTTGAATTTAGGTCAAGACTCATCGTTGTCCTTTACCGAATACTTGAAAAATGTATCGTTAAATTATCAATATAATTTTGCGACGTTACAATGGGAGATCGATCTGAGATGGATTAAATAAAATTAAACAAGGACAAGACATAATACAAGGTAGAGCTGTTTTCTTTTATACATATTTGAAAAATCTTACAGATTATTATTACATCTTATAGGTATAAGTAGACAATATATGTTTCATAATATATATATCACGCGCCTAACTGCATGCTTTCATTAACAGTTTCATTCATAATATTTTCAAAATCAATGGAAGACCTTTTTTCTATTTGATTGCACATTTGTAAGAGCTTTTCACTTGTTCCGACCTGTATTCTTTGATTAATAGGGATGTAATCATCTATACCACCGAATTCATCATAAGAATCATCTGATTTTTCTTCCGCGTCCTCGACGTGGACATGCTTTTCTATATTTGACGTCGAAGCTTCCGATTGATCAATTTTGGCATCTCTCTCTATAGATTGACTCGTGGATTCTACAGGGCGACAGTTTTTAGTATTAAATTCAAAAGTTCGTTTACTACATATATTTTCTATTATATCTGTTACGATCGAATCATTATCATCATTTTCACTCATGAAATCATCAGGTGATAGTTCATCAAACATCCTGCCAAGCGTGTTATTCAACCTCGAATGTATTGTTTCCATTTGTAATACTCTGTCAAATTGTGGTCCACGTTTGATATGTTTCGTATTCACGACCGTATTTTCAGGCGTATCCTTTATTTTTAATTCGTTTACTTTAATCATAGTAGTTTTTTTCTTCGATCTTTTTGGTGTAATTGCCATTTCCTCAAAGGACTCTTCCAACGACGCAAGACGATTTCCAGAAATAAATTCATCGATCTTCCTGTTATTTTTGCTTTCTATGACTTTCTTCCTAGTTTTCTTTTGACACAATTTTGCAACATCTTTCTCTCCAGCGTTATTCTCTGTTATCATGTCTGTTACAACTTTCTTTTTTCGAGAATTCACAGTTCGCTTCTTCGCTTTTGCGTTTCTAATATTTTCAAATGTTTCCACTAGTTGCGGGTAACACTTTAAAACTAAATCCTGCGGTTCAATGCTTGTCAGCAAATTGTCATCTGCATCGTCATCACTATTGTCATCACCGTCATCCTTCCGTATTTGCTCCTTACAATTTTTTAACATTTCTATTACACTGTGCTCTTTTTTCCAAATAATTTCATAACTGGCTATAGATCTGATATTGCGTATCTTTTTTATTTCATCGGGAATAAATAAGTCTGGCATAGATAAATGTTCGTTACGTGTCAAATTTGGTAGATGTAAAAGTTGCCATCTAGTTGTTAACGTGAATATTTTCTCAAATGCATATTGTGGATCCCAGCATAAATACTTTTCCATAAAATCCTAATGTGACACGAGATCATATGCATTTATACATATGCTAGATTATTATATAACTAATATATTATATCTATAACAACGTGATGTATATATATATATAACGACTTACAATAAACTCACTGACTTGAGGCTGCCTCCATTCTATATCCAATTTAGTTGGAACTGCATCCCTTCGGATAAGAAATTCCTCCATTAATTCCTGCTTTGGGAAAGTCTCATCACGGAGTGCTTTCTTTCTTAACGATATCTCGTTCAAGATCACTGCTCTCTTCTCTCTAGGTAGACGAAAGATTGTAAGGTATTATCTCCGAAAAATTATATAGTATATTACCCTTGTAGGAAAAATAATATTAACTTACTTGTAATTACCACTACACTTCCTGATGGTACCGCAATCAGCACATCCGGATTTTGTGTGCTTTTGCAACTTTCCTTTATGGCCACACGATGTACATAGATCCGAATTTAATAAATTAGATTCTACCTTGTCCAATTTTGTATCAGTTCTCCAGTCTTGAATCCTAAAAGGACAAGGGAAATTATTTACTTGGAGCGACGATAAATGCACGGTATTTTTTGGAATACACTTAATATTGAAACCTTTGTAAGACATCATCATCTTCTACAGTCTTGAAAAATTTTAAAGCAGCCTCTTTCCCAACGCCAATTATTCCCTCATCATAGTCACAGCCGCACAATAAAGCCAATGCTATCATTTTATTTCGTCCTATGTTCAGTGTCTTTTCTATCTTGTCCATACAGTAGACGTCTACAGAACCACCTGTAGCTCCGCGATTTCCTTGGTTACTTGTGCAGAAGTTTCTATATACTATCCTTGCCCCGTATAAAAAACAATCACTGTCTTGGCTTATACATCCATCTACAAGCTAAAAATATATTTTTTGCATTAGAGATAAAATAGTAGAATTAAAGTAATCAATACTTCTGTGGTTGAGCAATGGAATTTATGGTTGAATTTAAGAGAAATTTTCAAATTTCTTAATATTTATAAGTTATGTAACTAAAAGTTTTTCTCTTCCAATATATAGAACTTACCCCATCCTCATTTAAATAAGCACACATAGCTTCTGCCTCTCCATGACTCTGTATACAAGTAATGCCCATGTATCTCAACATTACTTTACATTCGTTTAGAACTCGATTAAACTGTGATCTTCCTCCTTTCTTAGTTGTCTTTCTTTCGCGAAACCCATGGCGAATGTCATTTCTTCGTGCAATGGTTTTGTGCTTTAGGTCAGGTGCTTTTCCCTCTAGTACAAACACAGGAGATATCCCTTGCATTAAAAGGAATGATGTACGAAAGTATAGATTCCTAAAATAATATAAATTGCACAAATTACATCTGTCAACCGCAATAAATATATATATATTGAGTAGAGAAATTGTATATTTATATATGTTAGCCATTATTCCATTAAAATTGATTAATTTTTAGACCCATAAATACACATGTACATATGGTTTAAATAATACGACATAAAATATCTAAGAAAGGAAAATCAAATTGACCTGAGATACATCTTCGGTTGTACAACATTGTCAACGATCGTTTGACTGTCAACAACCCATCCGCTTAAATCGATCGCGATGGTTTTACCTTGCAACTCGTACAATGGTTTTCTTTCGCACAGAGGCGATAAAATGTTCCAAAGATCTTTTACACCCATTTCAAAACATGATGTTTGTATTTTGAATCGAACTCATCAATATCTCGTTAAAGATCAAAGTCCACCTAATCTATCGTAAAACCTGCGACACATGCTTGTTTTTGTGTTGGATTACTTGCGTGCTAGAAATACTGCGTTTTGATTGGTGCATTTCTAGAAACTCAGCGGCAATCCAATAGGTATTAACACACCGTGTGCCGCGAACTTTAGAACGCAACCCAAGTGTACAGTAAAAATTATTCGTTTTGATAGTGTGAGTCCGACTTGGCTCGATGTGAAATTCTTCATATTGGAGAACGATATTTGAATAAAAGAAAAATAATTATAGAAATTATTTACTTAGGCGGAAACTTTGTAGCCATATCGTTCGTTATTAGGAGACTGGACGACGAAAGATAGACCGTCGTTTAATAAATGTTAATAGTAGGAAAATACCCGTTGACAGAAGGTCGAAAGACATTCCTCTGGATTAGTTGCACTTGTATTGGCCTCTATATGGCTTACAGATATTGGAAAAAACGTAAAGTCAAGATAATCGACGAAAGTTTTATCGAAATATTTAAGGTTAGGAATGGTGTGTCAATTTGAAATTGTTTCGAAAACTTAAGTCGATATTTATAGTTTTTATATTTAAATCGTGTTAAATTCATCCTTGGATGCTTCGTAGCCAATGAATCAGTCGATTTAGCATCTGAAGATGAACGTGAAATGATCTTAAATATAAGATTCGATTATAAATATCATGAATTTGTTATAATAATTCCTTCACAATTCTCTCTTTCTCTATATATATATATATAAATTGTACTTTTTATTTTAGCTTATAAATAAACCTGAAAAGAAAGTGCTTTTAATAGGATTGAAAGGTGCTGGAAAGACTCTATTAATGAATCAAATAAATGTTTTATGTGACGAAAATTTCAGTTACACTGTACCACCACAGCCTACTGAAGGTTCTATTGCTACCAGATTAAAATATAACAAACATTCCTATACTATATGGGAAAGTGTGTATTTGTTATACCTTTTAATAATTATTAGCATAGCTTCTTTCTCTCTTTTTTCAATCTCTTTTAATTGATAATTGAAAATATTAAATTATACAATTATATTTATAGTGGAAATAATATGTAATTATTTGTTATTAGTTCGTGACAACCAAATGTCGCGTGAGATAGTGAAATATTGGATGATGTTCTTAAATGATGTTGATCTCATAGTATTTGTGGTAGATTCTGATACACATAAGTTATCCGCCACAGCCTCATTACTTAAAGAATTGACAACTGAACCACAATTAAATAACAAAACAATGTTAATAGTTGCTAACAAACAGGTAATCATATTTCACAGAAAACTTTGTATTTTAATATTCCACGACATATTGAGAATTGTACAATAGTACTTTTTTCTGATTTTCAGGATTGTCCTGATGCCTTAGCACCAGAAAATATTAAGCAACTTTTTGATTTCATAGATTTTTCACCCAAGAATAAGGTAGAGTTGATTGGGTGTCAAACTGAACCATTGCCTTGTCTAATGATAGGCGAGACTAAATATAAGTGGTACCATAGTTCTGTAGCTCTGGTTATGGAAAAGATGTCTTCTATGGCTATATCTTGAATTAATGAGATTTCAAAAAGAAAGCATTTCGTTAGAAGAAACACAGAGCTTCTAGAATAAAAGTAATTATAATTATTATTTTATCAAGTAGTTGAATTTAAACAGTATAGAAAACAATAAGAGATATTCATCGAATCAGCTTCCATGTACATGAAAACTGTCTTAAATATAAATAGTAATTGAATCAATACAAGACATTACTTTCTATACTACTATCTTAACTGCTATCTTGAATACTATCTATACTACTATCTTGAATATATTTATTGTACTGTTCTGGAATTCCCTTAAACACTTTGATCTTAGCACGTATTTGTTTCCAGGTTAATTGATAATAATTTTTCTTATCTCTTGACATTGCCTGTATGAAGAAAAAAGATGATATAAATAATTAGTTACATAGGAATGAAACAATAACATTATCTAGAAAGAATATTTACCTTGTAATTTTCACCGTATTTTTTTATTAAATAACTAAGAAACTGTGCTTGTCCTTCTGGTAGGCGCAAAAGACGCTCTCGAGGTGCTTTTGCTTCAGCTTGCAATGCTTCTGCCACGTAATTTTTAGCTGGAGTCACGTCCATAGCTTCATCTTTATGATCTGACGAGCTCTCACCCGCATCTTTCCTCTTGGCATCCTCTAATATTTCCCGCTTTGTATTAGGAATTGTTATCACTTCGTTCGCATCGTATGCCAAGCCCATTTCTTTCAAATTGGTACGTGTAGACCATGTGACTTTCCATGCTTTCTTTATCTGTTCGCTGATAACATTAATAGATTAAAACATTGCCGATCTATCTGCACGAGGCATGCATTTGAGGTTAAGAACACTTACCATGGAATAGTGGGCAATTTCCGTAACTTATTTCGCAGCCTTTTTCGATTTATATTTACACGAAACTTCTTCTTACGTTTTAACTTTCTGACACCTGCCATTTTGTTTGTTGTTTATAGTTTACTATGCATGTGTCTATCTACAACAACAAATCGACACACGTGAGCGAGCTGCTCGCGTAGTGATATTACGCAACAGTAGCGACTCGTAGCGGAGATTTCGGAACTACACTTTGAAACGAGCCGACCTGGTAAAAATGTTCTTACGATCCATGGACGTGGCGTCATCTAGCGGTGTTCGAGAAACCTTGTTATGGTTTAAGTCTCGTTTAAGCAGCGTCAAGGGTGACGTGATTCGAGTCAACGTTTGCATTGGAATCTTAGACTGAAAAAAAGGAAGTAAGTAGTGCCATACAGCGAGAATCTGTAAAGATCCATCTTTAAAGAGATTCTACTGGATATTAACTTCTGAGCCGCGCCAGAATTGCATCCCCTCCATGATCACGTGATCGCAAGTATGTTCCTGGACTCGGTACTAATTTTTCTATTTAGTTGCGAGATAGATTGTTTGATCAAAATAGATTAAGAATACAGAAATTTCGACTGTGATCCTTTTTCAATTTACTCACCGACGAAATATGTTAACTAACTCGGGGCCAGACATTCGCGGTGCGAATAAATGCCCATGCATCTGTTTACATTAACCACGTGTAATTTGACACAGTAGAAAGGATCAATGTTCGATCCATTAACGCTTATTCGCGTCTAAAATTGTTGTGACCTTAACACGGAAGTATCAAGGTTGATTTGGCGAGAAATCCAAGTTTTTCGATCTTAGGTATAAGTCAATAAGAAATTGGATCACGTATTGGCGATTTCGTCATCGCGGCCGTTCGCGAAGTTACAGAAAAAGAAACCGGTCGTCCGTGAAAGCGAGCGATTGTGTTCGACCAAATTTCCGTGACACCTGTGTGAAGTTGATCGGTGCGTTTCGACTACCCATTGTATGCAAATTCTTTCCGATTCGAACTGGAAATTCGACAGCGCGCAGTTGTCGAACAATAAGGGCAATCCGACGCGTTAATTGTTGCGCCGTATCTTTTGTGCCCGGTCGTGTCCTGCGTACGTGAGCTCCTGGCCGCGTGGTTTTAATTAACATTGCGCTCGCCTACGTGGAAAAGAAACGTGCGTAAATACGCGTAGATCTTGCCAAATCGAACGTTTCGAAACTTATCGAGGGTATCCTCGCGAAGTCCACACTCGAACTTTTTCCAAGAAAACGTTATTGCCGCGCGGAAGATTTGCAAGCGACCCGCCTTTCTAAAAGTTGCGGACTTTGAAACACACGTGAGAGCAAAGGCAACGAGGAATCGAGAGGATGATCTTTACTTCGGGACTTCAATCGGATCGATTGCTTTCCTCGGGGTAACTTTGAAAGCTCGTAGACACCCTTTATCGTCGCTTGTATAATTTCGGTTTATTCCTTCACACCTAATATACACTTAAAACTCCTAGCTTTATTGCTAAAACCGAAATATTCGCGCCGGGTACAAAAGTATACATGTATTTCAAAGTACGTTGCGTAACTTACGATTCGCTCAAGTGTTCGTGCTTACGGAGGGCGGAGTGTGTGAGCGCGCGTATGTATGTGTCTGTGTAGAGCGCGGTATATAAATATAAATATCGCTATAAATATATTATATACACAGCTACGTTGCGAACGAAGGAAACGGTGCGTGTGCCGGGGAAGATATGGTAACGTCGTGGAGAGTTCGAGGGAGAGAAGACCGAAACACGAGAGACACCTGTTACTAAGGAACGGTCGTCGTGGCAGACACGAGGGGACGTTCGTTTACCAGGCGTAGCTGGTGCCGAAGCCACTGAAGGTGGCGTGCACCACCGGGGCGGCGGTCTCGTACGAGTACGGAGCGGCGTAGGTCTTGGCGACTACCGGGGCGGCATGAGCGGCGTACGTGAGGGCGGCCGGTGCTGCGATCGCGGTCTTAGCTAAGACCGGGGCGACGGGCGCGGCGTAAGCGGCTTTCGCGACCAGAGGGGCGGCCGGCGCGGCGTAGGTGGTGTAGGCGGCCTTGGTCACCAGCGGGGCGGCCGCGTAGGTCTTGGCTACGATCGGGCTGCTGTAACTGTACGGCGCGGCGTACGCGGTCTTGGCGATCACCGGCGCGGCGTATCCGTAAGCGGGGGACGCGTAAGCGGTTTTGGCGAGGACCGGCGCGGCGTATCCGTAAGCGGACGGCGCGTAAGCGGACGACGCGTAAGCGGTCTTGGCGAGCACCGGCGCGGCGTAAGCCGCTTTGGCGAGGACGGGCTGGGCGAGGTACGCGCTCTTGGCCAAGGTCGGCGCGGCGTAACCGATCGCGTGCTGCTCCAGCAGGGCGTCGTTGCTCACGTGGCTGTTGCTCACGCGGACCGACGAGTGCGCGGAGTCCTCGGCCCGGCTGTACGTCGACACCACGTTCTGGCCGGCGTAACCCTTCTGCGTGGACTCCTGGCTGTAGCCGATGCTGTTGTGGTCGGCGGACAGCGTGCCGATGTCGTAAGCCGCCGGCCCGCCGGCGCTTGCCACCGCCACGAAGGCTGCGAGTACTATGAACTGGAAAAGCAACGGGGAGGGTGTCGTCAATGTCTGGAATCAGCTCGCAGAGATCTCGCGGACCGAGCGAACTTTCCACTATCGTTGATAGCGAGTCGGATGAATTACGGATGGTAACAGGAGACGCGTCCGAGAGGTCATCCTGGGTGTGCTCGAGGCTTCTCGAGACACTCCCCAGGATATCCCGTTCGAGATGATTCTTCGAGGTCTCGCGCTATTTTGGAAACAAGACGCGTGTGCGGACCGACGACTGGAGAAACGTTGAGTTTCGATTACCCCGAGTATCAATTTATGTTTTCACGTTTGAGAACTTCCGTTGTGGCTTCTCGATATATTCGAAGGTGTGTCCTAGCGCGTTACTTTAGCACGCAGCGTAATGAGATATACGAGATCGTTTAACAGCTCGTCGATACACGGCCTCTTCTTACCTTGAATGCCATTTCGTTCGTCTGAAGTGGAACAACTACTGAGTTCTGCCAGTTTGGCGGCCGTCGGCCACTATTTATACGCGGGTGAGGTTGTCCGGGGGTTCGATCGAATTTTGGGCACTACCTCCACCGAGTTCGAAGTGATTGGGCATGGTCAACCGAGAGAGGGATATGTGTATGGGACTTCTTTGTGGGAAATCATTAAGAAAGGAGCATACGAGAGTGCAAAGGAGAGGTGAGATAGTCGCTCGAGGAGGGAGCGGGAAGGGGGAACGCGAGTGAATTCCGGGCGTGGCGTGGCCACGAAATTAAGATCGCGCATCTGGGTATCGGAGCGATTTCTTAGAAAACGTCGCCCGTGTCTGAGGGTGCGACACTTATAATTACTTTTCGCTTTCGTTTCGCCCCCGGCGATCCCCGATTGCCCAACGTGTGAGTCAACAGCTGTCAATAGGTGACAAATGCAACTGTAACGATTTTAGAGCTGGGTATACGTATTCCTCCGTCACAATGACGAGTGACATTCGTCGTGATAATTGACGTGTGAGATTTAATTACGATCAGCTTGAAAATTGACTCGACAGGGAGAGAGAGAGAGAGAGAGAGAGAGATGGGGAGAAAAAGATTAGGCGATACAGTTGTCGCGCGCAATTCTGCAAGTTTCCTTTTATGTACGCAATATGGAGATACATTGATACAAACTCACCATGGTATTTTGTAGAACTTGCCAAGGACACACTTTCTCCAAATTCTCGCGCTGACATAAGCTGTGTCATATGTGTAACAGCGGCGATACGTAACGCTTGCGTACACGTAGGTGCTCTCGTTACGTTATTAGTTACAAAACTTGGACTTGTACGCCTATATATGGCGCATCGCAACTCCTAAAAATTTTCATAAATAATTTCACATAGGTACACAATCTCTCCTTAAAACGCGCGCGAAACCGTATTAGCGGATATATCGGGGAGCGAATTAAACGATGATAAACGAGTTGATAACAAGTGATAATGATGACGGATAGTCGTGATATCAACCTCAAAGGTTCATTTGCGGATCGTACAGATTACGTTTAATGAGATTTTAACGCGACATCAGAGTTAATTCGTTAAATCGAGATATAATACTTTAATATCGGCGATCATTGCGTTGCAGTCATCGCACTGGGCTTTGTAATTACTCTAATTGCGCTCGCACAATTCGTACGTCGCGTCGCAAGAATCGCCAAATATTTCGCAAACATTAACTGTCCCAATTCCAATTTATACGTTCGATTTGAAACTGGAATCGAGTAATTTGAAGGATAAATTTTCTCAATCTTGGTGGTGGATCAAAGTGAAAGAGAGAGAGAGAGAGAGAGAGGGAGAGTTCAGCTTGAGGGAACGTTCCGACGATTGCGCACGATCCAATTAACTACAAGCAGCCGCGAAAACGATTAGAATTCATGGAACGCGCATTCACCGAAAGACATAAACGCGATCCTTTGTCATAAAAGTTGGTCACCACTGCGCTTTTAGGTGCTGATGCTAGGTCACGGACGGGCGTACCCTTCACGCAAGCCGTTGAATTTTTTCCTTTGTAAAAGTACGTCTGATGCGGGGTACCGGTTACGTACGCACGCATGTCCGTCCGTCTTTTCCGTCCGTGACCCAATATCACCCTAAACCCTTTATTTCGCGATCGACGAACGCGATGCCGGCGGTCTACCTTCGCAATTTTTACAAACGCTCCAAATATCACCGCACAAGTCAGCTTGATATCCCGACTGTATTATACATATTCTACGAATCTGACGCCGGTGGTCAAGTATTTCCTAAAAGTACGACATTAATGCTACGTAAAAATGAGCATGAATAAAATTGTCAATATTACGCAGAAAATTCATCATTGTTTAACAAATAATCATGCCTTCGTAAATCTCTGCTTGTTTCTCTTTATCTGTATTTGTTTCATACAAAATATATTGATCCAAACAGCGGTATAGTGATCCATACGAATTTATAATTAATATTATGTATCAGAGATTATAAATAATTTATTATTATGAATATCGGTTTTCAAGTTCTGCCCGAGGATTCAATAATGATAACGTACAGTGATTTATTAATAAATCTTGACTAATTTTTCAACAGATTAACCTTGGAATAAAATAACGATAAGTACGATGAATTAAACGATTGAAGTTAAATGACATAATTTTCTAAAAAAATAAACGGCCTTCCTACTTCTGCATATTGAGTAATTTAACTCAAACTATGTCATCATTTCTATATTTAAAGTATAAAGTTTCTATTAAACGTGAAAATCATTATTAATATAATTTTATGATATATGCGAAAAGTATTATTTTACCCTCTCTCTCTAAAAGAATCTCAGTGAAAAAAGAAAACAAAAAAGAAAGCCGACGAGGATGGGATTCGAACCCACGCGTGCAGAGCACATTGGATTAGCAGTCCAACGCCTTAACCACTCGGCCACCTCGTCACGTGTAAAGGTATGTTCGAAATATTTGTGATATGGCTCTCACCCGGTTTTTCGTGTTCAGAATCGTTCGTCCTTGACTTTATGTGATTGCATACAATTTACGAAAAATTGTTCCAGTTCGACTTTACAACGTGTATTAGCAGTGCCAGTCTGTGCGACGTAGTGCGCGCGTTATGAGTGTCGGCACGCAACAAGCAGTTGAAAGCTACCGACTGATATATGATGTGCTTCACGTATAAAATTAAAACAGTTCCGAAACAAAAAGGTTCGGTCGCTTTTCTAATATATTTTTTTAATTGTGACTAAACCATTCGACGAAATAAATTTGTCAACATCAACTCGATTTTATCGATCTCCGCAAATGTTCCTTATCTGTCGATGCATCTGCGAATACGTGCGGTGAATTTAGAGGGGAACGTTTTTTCAATTTTATCATACGCAACACGTATTGTAAAATCTGCCAACTGTTAGTTACTGCATGGAGTTTATGGTTAACTACAGTGGGTAAAAAACATGTTCGCTCGATCTATCAGAATATATTGCTCGCGCTGTTGACACATGTAATCAGAGTTTATCGTAACATATTTCTACGTTATATAAAATCCCCTCTCTCTCTAAAAGAATCTCAAATATTTCTCTATCCACTGTATTTCGTTCATCGGATCCATTGTTATATATGTTAACACGAACACATTCTATCGGATTAAGCGTACGTCAATGTTTCTGATGATGATTATGACATACTGATAATAAACTGATAGTAAATGATCAGTCTGTGCACGGTACGTCGTGCGACGGATTTCGAGAAAGTTGCGGTGCGCGGAAAAGCACATAGTTCATACAATTCTGAAGGTTTAACGATTTTTCACGTGGGAACGTAACGTGAATAGAGATAAGAGCGTGGAAATCAATTTCGTTGTATCTACAGCAGATATCGCGTGTAGTAATCGTAATCACTACTGTTCGGTAACAACCTCCATCCCATATACGTGTTCTCCGCTCTATATGTATTTTCTACTACAGGCTTATTTATAATGATGTGTGTGATGTAACATAAAATTGTACGTATCGTGTGTGCTAAGAATTGTCACGTGACACATGACTGTACGGTCGTTCTCTTTCTTGTTGCATTCTCCTTTCAGTCTTTAACATAATTCGAGAACATTTGTGTCAACTACTCTCGTGACCCTTACACCGACGATAAGCTGGCACGATATCAGCAGAGCTAGTATCGGTGCATACCGTAACAGATCTCCGAGTTTGATACAGAGTTTCGTTAGAATGGCTGAAACGCTGGAGTTCACGTCGGTGTACGACGATGCCACTGCGAAATTTCTCGAGAGCGAATTCGCGAGGCTCGAAGGTAAGCGATAAATTTCAGAGGAGCATATTGTCCGTTGTACGATTTAGTCGAATCGATTCTAATTTCTCAATCATCGTCTTTGCGCTCGCGACGCGAGTCATTTGCATGACGCATGGTAGAAATCGAAAGCTACCGCCGATTCTGAGTCATCCTGTACGAACATTCGCGTTTAATAGAACGTAAATGGATGTGATATTAAGCAAAGACAAAAGAAAAGGGATAAATTTCGTTCGCTCACTCGCACTTTTATTTCAGGCGAGTGCTACGTGGATCATGCGGGCGCAACTCTGTATTCGGACACGCAGGTCAGGAACGTAGGAGCCGACCTGCATCGCTGTCTCTACGCTAATCCGCACTCCGTCGGTATTCCCAGTTCATCGACGCGGGATATCATCGAGCGTACGAGAGATCGGTGAGAGAGAGAAATTATAACTAAAAAATAAATGAACGAACACATGCACGGAGAGAATAAATTTTGTTGCAACAATAAATGTTTGTCAATATAGTAATGAAAAACTGTGTTTATACAGCAAAAAATTTGTTTGGACAGCAGAAAGATTTGTTAAGAATATTAATTGCTATTTGCTGGATATATGGACAATCAATACTCTTAACAAATCTTTCTGTTGTGCAAACGAATCTTTTGCTGTCTAAAGCAATTTTTTTTGCTGTCTCCATATCGACAAACATTTGATGTTTTAGTAAAATTGCTTTTCTCCGATGTGCCGATAAGAGCGCATTCTAAGCATTCTAAGCGGATCTAATTGATTTATTATATTATATTAATGATATATGATTATTGCCACTTTTCAGAATCCTGAGTCACTTCAATACTACTCTCGACGAGTACAGCGTTATCTTTACTTCGGGCGCTACGGCGAGCCTGAAGACGATCGCCGAGACGTTCTCGTTCGAGGCGCACGGAAGTAACGAAACCGGGCGGCGTGCGGGAAATTTCGTTTACGTCCAGGACAATCATACGTCGGTCCTCGGGATGCGAGATGTAGTCGCTGCCAGAGGTGCCGAGGTCATCTGCCTCGGTCACGATCGGGCGTTTCAAGTTTTCGAGCGGCACGCGACTTCTCGCGATCCCGACGACAAGGAGAGGCGGAAGAGCGGCAATTCGCTTTTCGTGTACTCCGCGCAATGCAATTTTTCCGGGTTGAAGTACCCTCTCGAATGGATCAAGGACGTGCACGCGGGAGCGTTATCCACCGTGGTCGGTGAATCGCCGACCGGCTGGTACGTTCTACTCGACGCCGCCGGTTTCGCGCCGACGAATCATTTGGATCTGTCCGCCTGCAAGCCCGACTTCGTCTGTCTGTCTTTTTACAAAATGTTCGGCTACCCCACCGGCATCGGCGCGCTGCTGGTTAAGAACTCCAGCTCGGACGTTCTGGAAAAGGTTTACTACGGCGGCGGCGCTGTGGACGTCGCTCTCGGTTCTGAAATGTTTCATCGAAAACGTCAAGTGTTACATCAAAGGTGAATAGGGAAAGACCACACGACTTCGTCGATTGTTAGTCAGAGGATTACCTAAAACCTCCTTGCTTTGCAGATTCGAAGACGGGACTGTGCCGTTCCTCTCGATCGCGTCGCTGCGATACGGCTTCGACATACTGTCGAAACTCACCATGGACAAGATATCGAGGCACGTTTTCTCTCTCGCCAAAGTCCTGCATCGTTCCTTGTTAACGTTGCATCATCGTAACGGCAAACCGGTTGCGAAATTGTACGCGGACAGCAATTACGAGGACCGTAACTCGCAGGGGGGTATCGTTACGTTTAATCTCATCCGGTCCAACGGCGAATACGTGGGTTACATGGAAGTCGTGAACATGGCGGCGCTATTCAAAATACACCTCAGGACTGGCTGCTTTTGCAATCCCGGCGCGTGCCAGAGACATTTGTCCCTCGCGACCGGGACGATCCTTCAGAACTATGAGGCGGGATATGTGTGCGGCGGCACCGTGGATTTGGTGAACGGAAGACCGACCGGAGCGGTGAGAGTCTCCTTCGGCTACATGTCCACGATTACAGACGTCGAGACGGTTCTGCTCATGATCGCGAAGTGTTTCGTGGACGGGCCGAGCGTCAGGAAATTACCCGCATGGTGGGAAGATCACAGAACGAGAGCCTCTAAGAAGTACCGAGGGAGACATTTTTACAACTCCAACATCTTAGATCGTGCCATTCCGCCTATCACAGATAAGAATAAAGTGAACAATAACATGCGAAACAATCTCCGCGATAAAAGCGAAAATCTCAACGGTACTGTGGGTTTTGTAAATTCTGACAATACGACTGCACGAACGAACAAATGCACTTTGCAGCGATTGTTTATTTACCCGGTGAAATCGTGCGGCGCGTACGAGATTACGGACTCGTGGAGTCTAAATTCAAAAGGTCTGGAATACGACAGAGAGTGGATGATAGTAACATCCTCTGGAATTTGTCTAACTCAAAAGCACCAGACAAATCTGTGTTTGCTGAAGCCTGTTATTTTTAGAGAGCGGAATATCATGGAGCTCTCGTATCCAGGTATACTATCGATTTCACGAGTTTGGTGCTCTTCAATGTAAATTAGCGCGTTAGTTTTAGTGTAAACCACAATAAATTGTCTTAGGAATGCCAACAATTCGAATACCTTTGGAAATTACTTATAAAGAGTCAATGGACCGTTCTGTGTACCGAAGCAGAGTGTGCGAGAGCAGAGTAGAAGGTATAGATTGTGGACCGGAAGTTTCGGAGTGGTTAAGTTTGGCGTTGGGCAAACCAAACCTTAGATTAATTCGACAAAGCCATGGGAGGCAAAAGAAAGGTACAGTCAATACTCAGGAAATACGAAAGCATCAGACTGAATTTCGAGGTAAAAATCATACGTGTGTGTTTTTTTTGTAGGATCAGACAAGGAATTATCATTTTCTAGTCAAGCGCAATATTTGGCAGTAAATGAAGCGAGCGTCTCATGGCTCATTGATAAGGTATCTGATGATGTAGATTTTAAGAGAGATACTGCCGTGCATCGATTCCGCGGAAATATTATTGTAAAAGGTTGCAACGCCTTTGAAGAAATGCAATGGCAATACATTCGTATAGGGAATAACAATTTCAAGGTAAAAATTTTTATATTCCCCGTAGTTATTGATATGTCATATTGGAATATATTATGCACGTGGTTACAGGTAAATGGTCCTTGCACAAGATGTCAAATGATATGCATAGATCAAACAACCGGAAGGAAGACCATTGAGCCATTAAGAACATTAGCGAAAGAATTCCATGGAAAGTTAAAATTTGGGATTTACCTGACCCGATTGGGGAATGCGCAAAATCTACTTAAAATCGGCGATGATATTTACTATTCTTGAATATACAATTGAACATTATGTACAACTTCTGAACAACTTATGGTTCTATAAACCATACACACATTAAGTCACTATAAGCTGATTATGGAGAAATCTCATATTTTAAAATATGTATTTACTGCCTAAGCAAAGTAACGTCAGACAATATCTTAATAACATATTAACGACGTCTCTATCGTCAATAAGACGTTATTAAAATGTCATCGACGCCATCTTGGTGCTTGGATGTGTAAATAATTATTTAACTGTACCTGATTTTTAATAAAACTGTTTTATAATAATACACATTCTAAATGATGTTTGTTAATTTTCCTCACTGGTTCACCTGCTGATACGTCTTTGATCATATTCACAGTTGCAACTGTGTCAGGAAAGGTTAGTGTCTCAAGTTTTGAATATACAAGTTCATCATTGACTCGTACCTCAAAAGATGCTAAAAAATAAAATTAATCGTGAAAATCCTAACTTGTTCTAATTATTTAGCCACATTTATATGCCATGTCTATTTACTTGCCTCGTCTTCCTGCTCTACCATTGACAATGGCATTACTGACATTATTTTTTATTTCTTTTGTCAGTTGTAAAAAATGTCTTTTATATCCACATGAACCACTGTAAAATATCATAACAATTTTTTACTTTAAATATTTATACAAATAAATCGTGAAATATACTTTTCTACATACACAATCTATACAATTTTAATCTAAGTTAATTCTAATAAAAAAATAGTCTAGATTGACAGAGCTTGTTAGGCCATCCTATTTACTTACCAATATTCGATATCAACATTTACATCCATTATTTTTTCTGTTATTGTTTACTTTGTCGTATTCGCTATATTATACTTCAAATTAAATTGATGGTACATGTGTATATATAATTTAAAGAATACACCTGCTCAAGCTGGTCTGATTAAAAGTCATATCTTGTTAGAGCACAATGTAACCTCTTCACTCACAAAAAGAGCTGTAAATAATGTAATTACAATTTAATATAGACACGCGTTATATTTTTGGCATGTCATACTATCTCAGCGTTATTAAAAATAGAATTTGACGTTATAAATATATAATGGCCGGTAAATATGAAAACGACAAAGCTTTTTTTACCAAGAAGTCCGGCACATATAAAGGTTACGTACAGTTACGTGTTATCGCCACGAGGCTGCGCTTGCCTGTAGAATCGCTCGCTTCGTTATAACGAGAGTTAACAAACATCTCTTTTGAGAGATTGTAACACAAACCACCGTATAAAAAGCATACGACCGTATACCGACATTGCAACTAAATTATGTATACGTGGAAACTGTTCGGTCATGTTCTCAAACGATTCGATACCAGTTGCAGTCATAATGGTGGCAGGTTAACATATTTCGTTAAGCACCGGGATATTACTTACGGCAAATTCGGTGTTTACCGCGACGAAATAAACCTGTGGTTTCGGGAGCAGCGCAAGCAAGTCACCCAAGCCTGTAGGAAGCAATTTGAGTTTATAACGGCACAGAGAATCAGGAGACATGTGCAAGTATTTTACCTTTATACGAGGATATGGGACGAGGTGGCATTGAGAGAGTTCATGAGGTCATGGAAATCGAGAATCACCAGAAATTTCCTATTCAGCACAATTGCCGTAACTATGTACAATTGGGATCGTGAGAGGATCGGTGACGAGGAAATTAATAAGTACTTGTCACTATGCATTTACCTGCGATAGTAAATATATATGTAATATTCTCAGGATAACATCGTCAATATTTCATCTTATAGATATATTCATGAAATTGAAGGGATTCACAGGTTACGAGAATGTACAGTGATATGCGCGAAATGCCATTTGCGGATTGTCGTTGATGTTATACAGTCCAATGTAAAATATTGTAAATGCAATGGAGTTCAGTCTACCGCTTCTAATCAAAATTGTACGTTTGCTTTCATATTAACTACTACAACCTTGCATCTTCTATTTCTCTATATATTCTATATGCATTCTTACTATATCTAATTTATGTCATTAATGTACGAAATACAGCGGATGGTTGGCAGCCTTATATCGAACGTCAGGATATGTTAATATGGAGGCGGCAGGAGCCTGGAGGATTATATGCATACAAAGTATATGGCTCGTTCTCTGACGTCACTGCCGAAGACTTCTTACAAGTACAAATAGATGTCGATTATAGATTGGAATGGGATTCTACCGCTAAGGAATTAGAGATCATTGAAACTGATCCGCAGTCAAAATCATGTATCGATCAAAGTAACGATGTTATTCATTGGGAGATGCTCTGGCCTGTAAGTAGTTAGACATGTCTTGACACTAAATATGAATTTTTCATTTAATAATTAAGTAATTTATATTTCGTAGAGATTATTTTCAAATAGAGATTATGTGTTTCAACGACGGTGGATTGTAAATAGGGAAACTGGAATCATAATTATTGTCAGCAGAGTAACGGAACATCCTGATGTACCAATCATACGTGGTACTTATAGGTACATAAAAGCAGTCAGCTATATATATATCTGTGTATTTTGAGAAACAATACGGAGATGTATCGTTTTGTGAAATATCAAAAAGTTGGTCAATTTTTCCTTTTTTAGTATCATATCTTGTTAGAAAATATTTTAATTTTTGATATCTATATATTTTCGAAGATTTACGCAAAGAACACCTAATGCAAAATCTGCTTATTACACAGCTTTAGATCTTAGATTAATATCTATATATCTGAGAACACAAAAATAAAAAAGATCACATTATATCAAAAAAGAATCTCGGGTTCTTCAATCAATGAATCATTTGAGATCTATGTATATTCAGGGTCAAGTCGTATTGGTCGCACATGGTGATAAGACCTTATACAGAATTCAACAAGCCAGGCATCGAATTCGGACTCACATACTTTGACGATCCTGGTGTATCCGTGCCGACACCTGTTACCTCATGGGTAGCACTGAGAGGTATATTCTCTTATAATCATAAAGTAAACATTTTGACAAAGAAGGTTCATTGCGATTCATCGACGCCTTTTGTACTTTTGTAATCTCTCGTGAAATATCTTTTAATATATTGTAATTGTGACTTAATAATTGCGGTAATTGTGTTGTGATATATTTGTTTCAGGTTTACCTGACTTCTTGATACGTATGCGGAATGCCTCGAAGAATTACCAGAAATACAAATTGATCAAACGAGGCAAGGCTACATTTGACAATAGTCATCCGTTGTCTGAAGAACAAGTTAAATCAGACTCTGCTACTAGCAGTACTACTGAATTAAATATAATACACAATATACAGCAGGAGAGTGACGTAGCAGAGAATGGAAATAGGGACACTGCTACTAATTCCTCAACCAAAAAACAAGGTTTACTAGATTATTTTTACCTCACGAAATTATTTGCATGACACAAATATTTCACAATTGATTTAAGAGAGTAACTTTTGACTAGTAGATAATTTAACGTGACCTCATACGGGGAGAGTAATATAATCCGATCTCTGCTACCGGAAGTGTAAAAACGTGTAGAACACAGATGAACGCGTCGACGATGATATTGCGGAATAACTGAACTGCTTCATTAATGTATTGGGTAAATGATACATGCTTTCACAGACAGCAAGATGAAATCGTGGTCATAAAAAGTCTCGCACTTTTCTTCCAAATACCAGTTCTTATCTTTTATGAAAATGGGAGACACACAAGTACACTATCAATCGAAAAATATACTAAGCGCGTAGAAAGACTGATTAGTTTTATCATCCATTTTAATACGTTTGAAGATGTGTATCATGCATTGTACACAGTAATAAACAACAATGTAACCTGTGTTAAATCATGAAAACAAATTTAAAGCTGGCTTGATTTGATAATATAATAATTGATGAACTTGAGGTATAAATAGATTTATATGTGGCAAAATGCGAGAGATAGAGAAGATAATTGTATTTCGAATATTATAACACAAATATGATAGATTTATAATATAACATATTAATATTATATACGTTAGAGAACATGTGTGTATAGTATGTGCGTTATACAAAATGTGTATATATATATATATATACATATATATGACACAGAAGGGGATATATATATGTATACATATATGTA